>NW_009922490.1:18307-33228 GCF_000696875.1 Nestor notabilis
GAATGCCTCAAAAAAGACCATGAAAGATCAGAACAAGAGGAAGCTAGGGAATGGCTGGGAGAAATGGGTTGGTGAGAACTTACGCGGAACACCAGTTTTCTAGGACTTGTCCAGACATTTTGTTAATACAATATGGCAGCACAGGTCACACTGTTTGTAAACTAGTTTGTAAGCTAGCTGGTGAACTACATGGTCCCCAAACCTAGTATGCTCACAACACTTCATGAGACAAGTCACAAAGCCACTTAAAACAGTTTACTTCTACTGTTGGTAAACCATTCTTGATTAACTGCGTTTAACTCCTGGCAACACAAACTTCTGCTCCAAAGCAAAGACACAACTGTTAAAAAGGACAGTGATAAACATTATCCAAGAAAACCCTTCCATGTCACACTCTCTGGCATTCCCACCACTATCTCTATAAATGAGAACACGGCATCTCTGTCAGGAGGAAAAAAAAGTAACAGCACCTCTACTGGATGTCACTTGCATCATCCACTTTGCCTTTGAAAACAAACTATGCTAAAGCTACATGGAACATCCTGTTCCAGCATTTGCTGAGCAGATCATCCCTTCCACAAATGTGCTCGAGCTGCCAAAACAGACAGCTCCTTCAAAATTCTCATCTGTGTTTCTTGGGGTTTTTCTTTCCAGTAGGATGATTTCATCTCCCAGAGAATGTGTACATTTCTTATAAAACTAAAAGAAGGAAATCTTCCCCGCATGTGACAAGGTTCAGTTCTTGCTGATTTTACAATGTTCAATTCTTTGCTGAAATTTTGCTAGTGGTTCCCTAAACACTTTACAGCACCTGAAGCAAACAGACCTGAATAAAATTCAACTTTCATTGTAAGTAACAGAGAGAACACAAAGTTGAAGTAGCCAGAACCCTAGTAAAGACCTCTGTATACCACCACTTTGTAAACTGCAAGTCACATGCTTCAGTTTGAGATTTTTTCTTTTCTCTCATACAGGTTACCAACAAGTCATGTTCTTTCACATCCTTCCCTCAGTTTACTGCAGAAAGTATTTGCCTGGGGCAAGCTGGGCCTAGTACCAACCTGATCCTTAGTTCTTAGTAAGCATATAGACCAGCAGTGTTGCCCTTACTTTGAAAACCAAGCCAGTGGGAGTGACAAAACCCTATTTATTTGAAATTTAAAGACCGCACACAGTTGGTTTTTTTTTTTTTTTTTGGAAGTTGCTAGCTTTCTCTATCAGGCTGACTCAAAACAGCAACTTCTCTAAGTGAACTCACCAGTAAACACTGTGTTTGTCACATACTTAAGATACCAAGAAAAAAAAGTCATGAAAGTTCCAACAGTAAGACAACATGAAATTTACTCATATACCCTTTCAAAACTTTAAATATCCAGTAACTGAGTTTTCACATACTGCTGTCCCCTTCCCATCACCAGTAGACCACAATTAAAACATCCTCATTATGGAAAATATCATGTACTTAAGTACTTAAAAGTAAATATTAAGCCTTGCTGCAAAACTATTGAGTTTAAGTATCACAAACAGAAAGAAAAAAGTATTATTCCCCTCCAAACCATTGTTTTATTTTTTGATTTATTTTTTAATGTTGTATGAATATGGACTTGGCAACTGTAAAGAAAAAACTTCCATCAGCTAAAACCAAGTTACAGGAAAGAAGGCAAATTCCTTATTATCTGGTCAACTCGTTCTGTTGGAAAGAAGAAAGTAAAGCAGATTTTGTGTATCTTCATTTCCTGCTTCCGCTGCAGCCCACTGGTTACCTATGCAAGTATTTCAAAGTGCAATTTTAAGAAACAGAAAAGCCTGCATGTGAATCCTTAAAACAGTATTTTTGAATTCTATAAAAGAAGGTTAAAGACATTATGATTCTGCTGATGTTAACCGCATAAATTTCAAATTCACAATGAACCACGTATGTAACAGGTTGTAATAGTATAGACTGAAGATACCTTCCCTCAAATACATTCCCAACTGAAGCTTTCTCAAGCTCACACTTTGAGTTTGGTTTGGTAAGGGTTTTTTTGGGGGATGCCTTTTTTTGTTGGGCTTGGGTTTTTTTTGGAGGGAGTAATTTTTTGTGTCTCTCCTCCCAAGATGCAGCTCTCAGTAATAAAGTTCTTGTACAGCAGGAACTCTACATTCCATTCAATCTTTTGATGCTAAAAGCATTTTACAGGTGAAAACGGTAAGGCTATTCTCCTATCACATTTTGACAAACTGTCTTGTTAAGTTTCATTAACAGGAAAGGAGGAAGTATTTTTATAAAGTGATATAAAACACAGCCAAAAATCTATTTTAAATCAATTGTGTCCAAGAGCAAAAAGATCAACGTTTTTAATTTGTAGCACTGTTTCTCTTAACAGAGAACAGATGGCTATGGTGGGAGATAGAAGTTCTGTGAATACACTTGCCAAGTTGACTTTGTTTTAAATCCACCTCAAAATGGAATGTTTCAAATCATGAAAGGGTCTAAAAGCTGCACATAAACATAATTTAATGTTAGACAAACACTAGGTATTATTAAGCATTACACTAGAACTATTTTGGTATAAAAAATACTTTATTTTAGAGCTATGAAAATTATAAAAATATGTAGTTAAACTTTCTACTCACAGAACGTCTGCTGTTTTAACATTAGTGATTTGATTCTCCTACCGAATCTGAATTTTATTTGAAAGGTTTACAAGACATTATGACTATAATTTAAAAAACACCCAGCATTACAGGGAGCTGTACTAATTGTGATCTTTTATCAGTACTCATTTAACCTCTAGATTTTTAATGAAGGCAGCAAAAACAACTATTTTCTGATGGTACAGAATTTCTTATTTCTTGAAGCGTTTCTGTGGTTGACCACTTCTTCATTAGTTACCTGCAGCATGGCACCTTCCTGCCAAAGAAAAAAAAAGTGTATCTGAAGATGTTTATCACATATCTCTAAACCAAATTACCAATAGGGGAACTTCAGCCTTTTTTTTTCTTTTTTTTTTAAAAAAGTATAAGCAGTTCACTGGTGTGTCTAACACAAAGGAACAGGACTTTTTTTTTTTCTTTTGTTAGCTGAGTCCACGTTCTTCAGTAGGAAGCCTTTTAAAGGCATTGGAAGTTGGAAAATAGGGCATTTTTTGGTTGCCTTTTTTGGTGGGTTTTATTGATTTTTATGTAAAACCCAAATATAGTAAGAGTATGCCACCCTTACTCTGAGTAACTTGTCCGTGGTGAATTCTCATTAATTTGAAGTGCTGACACTCAATGCAATGAGAGTAAGGCTGACTGAATTTGGCACTAAGGTTTATTAGCTGCAAGAACTATAAAAAATGGTGGAAACCTCAACATTCTAGCCAATTCCCAATTTACACAATTACATTATACACTTATGAAATACCACCTGTGGTTTCATTTGGAGTTTTCACTTCCCCTCCTAAAGAACTGCTTATGTAGTTGTTAAAAGAATGGACGACACATTCCTTCACAGAGGCAGATGTATTCTGTGGTGCATTTTTTTCCTTACACGTAAACAGTCTACAGTTACTTGGGAACCTTCAGGATGAAATGTGTTACACAAAATAGATTTCAGTAGACAAAGAGACATAACAACACAGTTCATTTTCAACAGCAGAACTACCTTCACTGCATTACCTGGCAAGCACCGTAATGCACAGACTCCCAAGAAAAAATAAAATGTTGCAGGATGCAAAAATAAAGTTGTACGATTTAATTAACTTGTGACCTACCATTTTAACTACCAACACCAGGGATGGAACCCTTGCAAAGCTTTACTAATGGACACTTGCAGGTCTCATTTGTTCAACTGTAGCAGTGTACAGTGGCAGCAGTCTATGCTTGTCCAGGGTTCATATCATAGCTAGATTCCAGTAGGAAAAAAATATGTTAAGTAGCTGAAATTAACAAAAATTTGGTTGCAAAAAATTTAATACAAGAAAACAGGATTCACAAATTTCTTTTCAATTGGCAATTGTTAATTCATTGCTATGTTAAACTACATAACGATAATCACTATACTGAAAGAATATACTGTAATACAATATTAGTTTCTCGGTTTTGGAACATTAAGAAAGGAAAAGTAAATAAGATCTTACCTAAAGAAGTTTAACTGAAGCTTAGAACTATTTTGCTCTACACCCTCAGCCTTCGTTGGCATCCTTATAAACTACTGTAGTTAAAGCTTTGCAGAAATACAGCGCAGCTTTTTAAGACTGGCTGAACTTAGTGACGTTTTCAAGAGTTCTCTTGTACTAGACCTGTGTCCCTGGAAGAGTACCTCGCTGGGGATATTTCCTTTCCTTGCCATTGAAGAAGCAGCATCTAAAAGATCTAAAAAGGTGTTTCTCCTTGCAGAGATATCCCTTAAGTTATCTAGATATTTTAAACCTGATCATTTACAGACAACATACTTTTTTCTGACCAGCATTTAATTTTACATGTACAACAATAGCTTTGTATTATTCGTGGGACCTTATACTACCCACTCCTTGCCTTATTTTACAATATTAAAAAAAAAATCTAAAATTACACAATATTTCCTTTAGAATTATTTTATTAAATCATAAATGTACAACAGCTTCTTAACTCTACACACGCACTTAAATTTTAAAAGGAAAACGTTATGTCTTATTACACCATGATCCTGGCTAATAGCTTTTCAAAACTTTGAGAAAAATCTTAAAAAAGGTTTCACATGTCACCTGAAACTTACAAATTTAACATTATCAAAGGAATGCTTCTACACTTACAAAGACCACTAGAAAGAAACAACAATTAAAAAGCTAAGAAACTGTCTCAAAGGCATTTTTACAATCCTTCCTCCACAGTAAGGTAATGTTATTAAATAATCCAAATCCATTCACAAAATGGCTCTCTGCATCTGCTCTGGTGTCTTCTGCCATATCACTGCATATTTATGCATGACTGAGATAAGTGTTTCCTTAACAATGTTATTTCGATAACCTGAAGCTGTTCTGTTACCTCTGGGCTCTCATCCTCTCCTATTTATACAGTGAAGCCTGTTTCAACAGAAGTAAAGAGTAAAAAAATAGGTTATGAGATTATTCATCTAACCATTTTTTAAAGGAAAGATAACATGATCCTAAAAAGCTTTTAACTCCTGTAGCTACTCTCAAGAATCACTGCAATTTTAACACTTAAAAACATACTTACCCATGGCATGCTTGCAGAAACTCAGTAACGGCTCCTCCCTCCATATCCACCACTTCCTCCACTGCCCCCAGGACCATAGTTCCCTGCAATTACAGAAAAACAAGAAACGTGACAGTTACATCAGTATGCTTTCTTACATTTAGGAATACTTTTGGTTCTGCATGAAGATTAACATTATTTCCCAGAGACAGCATATACAACAATGTTTTTCTACTTTGCTGTCTTCCTCTAAGTAGCCTGAAGTAACTGCCACAAAAACTACATCCTGACCTCTTGGAAGGTTCAACAGTGCCATGTGTAATTTGATGCAGTGTACTGTCTCGAGCCTGTGAGGGCTGACATTTGAATGCTAACACCTTACAAAAATAGGCTTTGTGCCTCAGTTTCTGTTTCACAAGCTTTGCACCATATTAAATAATATTTAGGCACCAAAAGTAGATGGTGTCAGAAGAAGTGATGCTTGCAGGGGGAGGAAAAAAATCCCAGAAAGTTTAGTAGACATTAACCAGACTTCCTACAAGTAGTGTGAGCTGACAGCAAAGAACATGAAACTTGGCTAAGACCTTTACAGACTGGAAACTGCAAAACATTTCACTGAATTCTGGAAAAAGCTAGTATCTTGTCATTTATCTTTAGAAAAAATAGTAGTAATAATTTTCTCCAAAACAAGCTTTATAAAGTGTCAAGATGAGAAATTGTAGCCAACTTGCTACAATGAGTACTGCATTCCATCTTCTCTTGTGGAAGTTACCCTATTTCTATGTATCAATCTTAGAATCATAGAATGGTTTGGGTTGGAAGGGACCTTTTAAAGACCATCTAGTTCTACCCCCCACCCACCATAGGCAGGGACACCTTCCACTAGACCAGGTTGCTCAATGCCTGGTCAACCTTAAACACTTCCCTTAAACACTTAAATGCCTTAAATGCCCTTAAACACTTCCAGGGATGGGGCACCCACTTCTCTGGGCAACCTGTTCCAGTGTCTCACCACCCTCATTGTAAAGAATTTCTTCCTTCTACCCTCTTTTAGTTCAAAACCAGTTACCCCTTGAACCTTCCCTTCCACCTCCCCAAAAGACTAAAAAGCCCACCCACTCTGGTTCCAAGGCAGGTCAGGACATAAAAAATACCTCCACCATATGGTCCCCCCATGTTCCTGCTTCCACCAAAATTTCCACTCTTCATTGGACCATAGTTTGAAGGTTGTTGGTTGTAGTTTCCAAAATCATTATAGTTTCCACTTCCATAATTGCCTGTGTTATCAAGACAAAAATGTAGAAATACTCAGGTAAGCTAAATCATATATGGCACTCAAAGTTATCTCACCATCAGAATTTTAAATAAAGTACAAAAATCACACGTCACTACTATGTGCAATGAACTGCTTTTTCACAATTTCATACTATGCAGAAAACAAGAGTTTCCTTGAACATTTACACCCCCTACTCACCCACCACCCACCTCAAATGAATTGCACTAATTTACAACTGAAATGTTAGGTCATTTCAAGTCAGTAGGTTACCTCCTCCATAGTTGTCATAACCACCTCCATAGCCCCCACCCTGGTTGCCATATCCAGGTCCTCCTCCACCATATCCTCCTCTTCCTCCTCCATAACCAGGACTGCCACCAAAGTTGCCACCTATGACAATATAATCCTTTAAAACAAACTTTTCAGTATAGAAGGGCACCAAATTATGCAGAATCAGACTGTAATTTTCTGTTTAGAAGTCTACAGGGGAAGAAAGAGTAGGAATTCTGTAAAGAAATTTCTATGAACACTCTTTTTAAAAGCACATACCAAATCTTGCCCTAACTGAACTGCAACCAAAACCCACCAGTCAAGACTGCCTAAAAGCTTCAATTAAAAGGCTTAATTAAAATCCTGACTTTTCACAGGAAGTTTAAGGAACACTGTCACTTTAAAGAAAAGGGTACAGTTGTACAAGAAATAACCATACAATTTACCATATAAAAGCTTAACATGAGCCAACAGCTGAGTGTGCTTCTTAAAGCCAACAAAATGGCCTTGGCAATTAATACAGATTTTATACAAATTGTAAGTGAATGTAAAAATACTTCTGATAGAAAAATAACTGCCACCACTGTAAACTAACCTCCAGGTCCTCCACCATATCCATTATATCCATCACCGAATCCACGGCCACTTCCATATCCATCTGTTGGAGAGAGAGAAAGGGGGGGGGGGAAGTATTTCAATTCACCTGTAGCAAACTAATTGAATTCTCAAATCCCTATGACCTTAAGCACAAGACCTCAGAGATTATTAAGCACACGTACACACACTTGAATTTAGAAGAATGTATGTTAAATAACACATTCAATCATCGCTTTACATCTTTCATTCTCTTGCACTCGTAAGGTACCCAAGTTTTAATTCTGGACATGGCTCTTCCACTGTAAACATCAGGCAAGTGCTGCATAGAATTGCAGAAATGAAATCTCTGAATTCCATACAGAATTATTAAGTTTAATTTTGGCTTTTAGTAATATCTTAAGAAAAAAAAAAAATAATAATTTACTGAATAGCCACGTAATCAATATACATACTATGGAGAATGTTTGCAAATCATTCTTCCCGAGACTTCTCCAACTGTTACAGCATCATTTAAACTAAACCATAGTAGCTTAAAAAATTACTCAGAACTAGAAAGACAGTATACATAAGGAGAGAGAAAAAAAAAAAAAAAAAAAGAAAATTAAAGTGCTACAAACATGCCTGTCTTACCGGCTCCCCCTCTGAAATTGCTGCCAGGTCCTGGACCAAAGTTGCCACCACCTCCACGTGCATCACTAAAACCGAAGTTACCTGTAAGTTTTAAGATTTGTAGGCAGTGAGATCATGCAAAGTGAACACAAACACCAAGCACAAACCATTAACCATTACTTGTACGTACCTCCTCTCCCACTCCTAGAATTTTGAACTTCCTGCATTTCCTGTCTAGAGAGAGCTTTCCTTACTTCTGCATTATGGCCATTGATAGTGTGGTACTTCTGCACTGTTAGCACATCAAATAGATACTATCAGCATTTAAGTACTGATCTGGCAACAAACAAGAGTATCATGCTTCCAAAAATTAAGCTATTTCCAAATTAATCCATACATATTCCAGGAAATTAAAACCAAACTCCCCAAACAAAGGAAATAACGAATAAACAAAACAAAACCAACCAAAAAATGGTGGAGGGGTGAGAAAACAAAACCAACAAACAAGAAAAAAAACAAAAAAAGAACAAAAAAGCCCAAAAAACCCAAACAAGCAAAAGAAAAAAAAAAAAAATCACAAACAAAACCCCCCAAAAGCCCATACCATTTTGTAAGCAAAGAAGCCAGTACTTACTAATTTAGTTTAAGTTTAGCTTTACACCATTACCATGACTGCAAGGATTAATACTATCAAATGAAAGAATAAAATGAAGCTTACTTACATACAATTTTATCAACTGGATCATGGTCATCAAATGTAACAAATCCAAACCCTCTCTTTTTACCAGACTGTCTGTCAGTAATGATTTCAATAGTGTCGATTTTTCCGTATTCCTCAAAGTAGTCACGAAGGTGGTGCTCTTCAGTGTCCTCTTTAATACCACCAACAAACAGTTTTTTCACGGTAACATGAGCACCAGGTTTTCCAGATTCCTGTTAGAATTGGTTTATATTACCACAAAGAAAAATAATTTCACAAATCTCTATTTTGCCAGGACTTCAGGAATGGAATACTGATACACTAAGATTTTGCCACTCGAACTGAGATAGCCCCCTTTACAATGCATATCCCTGCGACTTGCTTGGGAGGCCTCCTGAGAAGGAAGTAACATGGAGAGATTACGAGGTTTTTCCTCCCACCTTTCTGTCAGAGCCTTAAAAGCACTAAAAAGTGCTATAAGATAGAAGCACTATAAATGCATGAAAGTCAATAAAAAGCCTCTAAACATACATAAAATACAAGAGCAACTGTTCGAAAGAACTGCAAGGTTTTGATAACTTAAACTAGAGCACAATTTTTATAACCAAAACAAAGATGTGTCAGCTTCCTCCTCCCTTCACCCAACAGCAATGAAACCCACATTCCACTGGTATGAACAGCAAAAGTCCTTCAACCTCAGTGAACCCACAGCAGTGCATTTTAAGCCTTATTCAAAATATGAAGCAGCTCCTCACACTCACAGACTATTTGCACTAGGTTAAGTATGTCTTATTCCTAAAGTTTCGCAATAGCTTTGAGTGTATAAACAGTACGCATGTATGCTGCTTGAATTACCCTCTTCCAAATGCTAACCAACCCTGCATTCTGCAGGGAACAGAAACTAGTACAGCTAACACGGCTACCAGTGGTTGCTACTTCCATTTCCCTTGACCTCTTGGACAACTCATTCAATTCCAGTTCATCAGTCCAAATGCATTAAACACTTCCAGAGCTCCCACAACATGGCAAGCAGACGTAACCTAGAATCTGCACTTGCTCAAGTACCTCTGTGCCATAGTTACCTGGCTGAAAAGTTTATAGGTTCACTGCATTCCGGTGCACACACCTAATTTGTACCCTGAAGTTTAAAAACCAGTGTGCCTGTGTCTGAAACCCGAGTAGTCCTAAGGGGATTTTGTACACCACCACTCGAAAAAAGAAGTTTCCCTATTACACTCTCTGCTTTTAGTCACTTTGGTTACATACTTTTTAGAAACACTTAAGATGTTGGAATAGAGGCAGAAGTGATTGACAGGAGTTTATTAATTTGAGGTTTAGTAACAATAACCACTTCAGAGAAGAATTATTTTGGAATGTGTGTAATTACAAGCGTTCAACATTTTTTCGCTAACAATACTTTCAGACCCCAGTTGCATCCCTTGCAGACACAATTCTACAACCAGAATAATTTAGTAATTTACGTAATAATAGACATTTACACAATAGTGTCATTTAACAGACCAAAAATGCAGGAAATAGTGCCCCTCCTATACCTTTTAACTAGAATACAAACCCAGGCAATTTCAAACAACAAAGCATAACTGTCCTACCAGATACTCATTTTCTAAAGCATGAAAAATACCTGCTTTCAAAGCCACACTTACCTCTCTAGCCACAGCTCTCTTGGGCTCAACCACCCTTCCATCAATTGTATGAGGTCTTGCAGCCATGGCTGCATCAACTTCAGCCATGGAGGAGAATGTTACAAAACCAAACCCCCTTGATCTTTTGCTTGCAGGATCCCTCATAACCTGAAAACCAATCACACATTTAGACAATTTCTACCTGTCTCATGTTAAGCTTAAAAACTAACATCACTTGGAGAAAACATGTAAATTTCATTTACATGTTTGATTTCATTTCTAAACAATTGTAATGAAGTAGCAGGCTATGCTAAATGTGCCATACATGAATGGCACTGCTTGGCAGCACTGAAATTCAAACCACTATTGTCCTCAATGACTACCTGTAAGTCTGAAATGCTCCTCTCTTTTAGTCACATTCATTTATGATTGTTTTCTCAAAAAATCAAACACAAAATTTCTTTAAGCTTTCTGAAGACGACAGACTTTATGAAGCATACATTTATTGTTCCTAAAACAGACCCAGTGGAAGAACTTCTGCAAGAATCACAGTCTCTAGAAGTATTTAGAAGATATACAGACATGGTCCTTAGGGACATGGTTTAATGTTGGACTTCGCAGGGTTAGGTTAACAGTTGGACTCAAGGCTTTTAAGGGTTTCTTTCCAACCTAAATGGTTCTATGAAAACAACATACATAAAGACACCCTTTTCCAGCTTTGATGAGGCTGTTTACAGTATCAGCTTTCTGCCAAAGGTTACCAATCACACAGATGGAACAGTTCTCTGTGTAAGCACTCCCTAATGTACTTCAACCAGTGACACCCAAGTTAATTTTAAACTGTTGAAATCAGTGATTAGAGATAATCTGAGAGATTTAACAGGAAACACTGTGAAATCTTCCTAGAGTTCACAAAAGAAAGCCTGTGCACAGCTTCGATGGACTGGATTTTGTACAACTCAATCTACTGTACACTTAAGAAATTTCATACTCCATCTTTTCATTAAGTTGCCCAGGAAACAAACTCCCCACTTCTACAATTTCTAAACATTCTGTATCATCTTCGCGTATTAGCATGCCAAACTTACCACGCAGTCTGTAAGCTTTCCCCATTGCTCGTAATAACTCCTCAAGCTTTCCTCTGTTGTTTCAAAGCTTAAGCCGCCAATGAACAGTTTGCGGAACTGCTCCTTTTCCCTCTACAGAAAAAAAGATTACATTACTGTAATTAACAATATGCCCTCTGCACCAGCATAATTAAGACAGTAAGATACATCGTGCCAAAACCCCTTATTACACCATTTTTCAAAACTAGGCATGGCTCTTTTAAGTGTTCTACCACTGCTCAAGAACTTAAGTGACTTATTTAATTATATAGGCCCACTTCTACCATACAGATTTTAGTAACGTATTCTTTCCATCTCTCCCTCCAAATATCAGAACAAGGGGCCATACTTGAAGACTTCCAGAATATTCCTATCGAAGAACTTTCGGAGATGTTTTTTAAAGAAAAGGAGAATAAAACCAAAACTTCTCATTACGGATAACATGAATTCATTCATACTGTCCAATTCTATTCCAGACGGTATTTATAAAAAACCCTAACATTCTGGCTCAAATTGTTGTACACGAATACCATTCATGCTACTTACCCAAGGCATTATAAAGTAAAATGTTCTAAAATAGAAAACCTTCTTATTGTTAAAACCAATGGAAGAGCATCTGTAAAATTAACCTGGGATCCTGTATGACTGAAATTAATGGTAAACCTATACACCCCCAACAGCACCAGTATCAAAACTAAGTGGATTCCCTTTGAAATAGATGCGAGTAATACATATCTGCAAATGTATTCAGTAATATAAATGATGTCTTTATTAAGACTCTGTTCTATTACCTTTCAGAGATACTATCACTGCACTTGTTCAGCAGAAACTCGTATGTAAAAAACAAATAATAAGGTATTACATTTACTACTTTGTATGTGGTGTTAGATCAAAGCAGGAAGGACAACCTTCCATCCTCTACTAGTTTAAAATACTCTTCATACTAACTTTTTATACTGAGCAGGCATCATAATTGCAAGTTTCTACACACCGTTTACATTTCTCAATTTCACATGTCCAACAGCACTATTAAAAAAAGTGCACCAAGAAGTGCTCTCTTCCACAAAATCTATGATTTCAGAATGTTCTTTGAAAGAATTGCCCTACTAAGGACAAGATAATGGAAATGCAGTGATTACTTCAGCTTTATACTGTTAACTAATTTTAAAAGTCAAGAAATGCTGCTTGGGTGTTGTTTTGCATCTTCTTTTAAGGTGGTGGTTGTTTTTAAAACAACCTATGCACTGCATAGTTAGCTGTAACTAACAAACAACATAACCAGAACATTAAGATAAAAGTAAAAAGGAAAGTGGACAACCAATAGCAAACCATGAGATTTGGAAAACAAGCTAAATAGCTCAGTGCACAAATGCTTCAAAAAGCATGAAGCCAATCTGCGCATGGACCACAATGTTTTCCAAGGCTGTCCAGGGCAGGCCTGGATCTAGATGCATGTAACAGGAAGACAATTACTGTAGGTAATATTGAATCAAGTTTTGTTCAAACACATCACCCTATTACCAGCTTGAGATGCTGCAGTCTCACAAAGAAGTCAACTGTTAGAAAAACAGAACTTTTTTTCCACCCAAAGTAAATACTGTATTTGAAAATGATCACTTTAAACATCTCTTAGAAACACTTTGAATCTACTGTTGGATGTAGTAAAGAGGCACAGAGGAAGCTAGTACTGTCATCCCCCACCCCATACATACAGGCAAAATTAGACAGTTTAAAAGCAGCAAACTCATGCTATGTCAAGTTTCCCCCACCTCATCTCTTAGAAGGAATAAAGGATGCTGCATGCCAAACTTAGACTAAAAAATCATATGCTGAAAATCATATTATCGCTTATAGTTTGAGTAGGCCAGCAGAAAAACAATTTTAAGCAATGATACTGCCAAAACACACCCCCCCCCTTTAAATTATTTCATATCTGCTGCTTGAAAATTATTAGGGGCTACTTGCTACATAGGCCCACAAAAGACACTTTTCGCTATATAATTAATGGTTATGCATCTAATAATGCACGTTTATATTCTTATACAGTTTTCAAATCAAGCAAGTAGGCAGGTGGGATTTTTCCAGTTAAGTGTTAGGTTTACCTTTGAAAACAGTTATAAACATGTAAATGAAACTCAAGGAAAGAATGGCATCTACTAGCTGAAACAACTGCATTTGTTTTTAGAAGGACAAACATATACCACACATTATGAGTAAGTATTAAACAAGATAATAACACACTTCAGACATACGAATTGTTAGTAACTGTAATCTACCATGTATTAAGTGTCATGCAGTACATGCCCTACCCTACCCAGAACAACATCAAGGCACCACACAAGTCAGGACACAGCAATAAGTGCATTCACACTATCACTTCTTCAACTAAACCCACTGTGTGACAGTATCATAAACATGTTGTTCCACTGATACACGCACAGCCTCTGGATGTGGAGAGACTATCTATCTTGAGTGTGTTAGTTTTAAGAAGCTCTGGTTAATCTAAACAATAACCTCCCACCAGGGTCCAGAGAGCTCTGGCCATCTGAAGTTTATGCTGAAGCTGTAAAATGCACGACAGGAAATAGTATCACTTCAGTCCTCCTCAGAATTATGTTGAAAATCCTCATTTGGTAAGAACAATCCCACTCTGCCAAAGTCAAAGTCTAAAAGCTGTAAAAAAGCCTCTTTCAAGATATACACAGTACACTCTGTGGCAGGAACGGAGCACCAGAGGAAATCTTTATGAACTCTGTAGGGTCTTCATTAGTGCTTATTTTAAGCCTTCTTTCACAGGCTTAAAACAACACCTGAAAGGGCTGAACAGTGTGTAGCCTTTGCTGGAAAATTAGTCATCAGAGCAAGAAAACGTGTCTCATACAGCAATAATGTGTACACAAATACTCCAAGCTAACTACAGACTTCTTCCGATTTAAGAACCCGAGTAACATAAATGGTTAACAGAGACAACCGAGTGGGATGTCTGAATTACTACGACTAGGCCTGCCAAAGCGAAGCTGGGTTTAGAGGTCCCAAACTGGAAAGACACTGCTCCTCCCGCTCTAAGTGCCCCGTCAGCCTCAATTCGTTCACCAGGGCTTTGCGATGTAGATTCCTGGTTCTCTCCCTTCCCCCGCCTGCCGTTATCAGGAGTGAAGCGCTGACCGTGCCGGCTCCGCCATGTGGCGGAGACCAGGAGAACAGGGCCCCGCAGCTAGGAGGGGAAAATGGCGCCCAGAAGCAGCGGTCGCCTTCGGAGACAGCGATGCGGAAGGAGAGAAACAACTTTCGGGAGGACCGAACCCGGATGATAAAAAACAACCAAAAAACCGCCCACAAATAAACCAACCCCAAAGCAAAACAAAAAAGCCAGCCGGGACCCCAAGGTAAACGGCAACCAAGCGCTGCAAACCGCTTCTAACATGCATCTAGCACGCACAGAACCAGGGAAAGGGCTCATTTTCGCCCCGCTGATACGACACGACCACAGCTGCCTAGCCCGGCCCCCCCCACCTTACTACCTTTCCCGCCGCCGGAGCCATCCTCCCAGCCCCACGCAG
>NW_009922490.1:33539-34015 GCF_000696875.1 Nestor notabilis
CGCGGCGCACGGACCGGCAGCGACAGCCCAACTTGCCCTGATAAGGGCTTATCCCGCTAACACTCAGGCCTAGAAAAATTCACTCCGAACGCATAACCAAGCGTGCCACCCTTCTTAAAAGCAAACTCTGGATTTCTCCCCTTTTTACGTACCACATTCTTCATGGTTTACGTATTCCTGCTTGAGAGTACCGTACAACCGGTCAGTAATGGCTGCCCTAACTGTTACGTAATTTGAAATTCAGCTCCACGTAGTGCTAGCGCCCTCCTTCTCCAACCGAGGCTCGCTTCCCGAGGTTTGAGTTTAAAAAAATAAAAAAAGCCTGAATCTGGAGCTTAAATATCTCCAGAGGGGCAGCAGTTCTGTGTAACGCCCCTACGTGTTTTTATCACGTAATAAAAACTCATCAACTCCGCTAGTAATGGCTGTCTCCGAAATGAGCCGAAGGAGCCGTCGTCGTCGAGCTTATCCGTTTC
>NW_009922491.1:0-7720 GCF_000696875.1 Nestor notabilis
CCATGTTTCTGTGATACCGATGACATCGTATGCCTGTAGCCTTCCACACATCTCTGATTCCTCTTGCTTATTCCCCGTACTATGGGTGTCTGTATAGAGGCATCTGAGCCGGGCTCCAAATGAGGCCAACTCAATGGCTGGAGCAGCTGAAATATCTCTACATCGCTCCAAGCACTCATTACAGGTGCTGGCAACCAACTGGGAGTGTTGGGAGGGATCAATGCCCCCCTCCCCCAGCACATCTAGTTTAAAGCTTTCTTGACCAGCCTGGCAAAAGCAGACTTTTTACCGATTTTCCATCTCAAAAACCCTCCTCTAATCACAAGCAAGTGTGCATCTACCACAGGGATGGACCCTGGGAGGTGAGCAGGATCCCAGAGGGTTGTGCTCCCCAGGACAGTCTGAAGCTGCTACTGCCAAGACAGAAGCAACCCTACCACTTGTATAAGAAAGCAGCAAACACCGATTCCCACCAACATTTGCTGAAGCAGTAGCTTGATTCAGCACTAAACCCCGAACAAGCAGTATCACAAGGAATCGGTGGAAGTCTCCTGACAGCCCGCCAGCAATAACTCTATTACAGCCAAAAGCTATTCTGTGTCCGTGGCTCCAGAAATTCAAAGCCACTATGGAAAATGTTGTATATTTAAACCTAACTATTAAGAGATATCCTGTTTGCAGTGAGGTAACACCTCTATTTTTCTCTGTCACAAGGAAGTGCACTTAACCGAGGATCAACATTTCTGACCGGCGCTGGAAGGGCTCTTTTCCTGTTTAGGAAAATGGGCTCCAGGCTCAAGTCAGATGCTGACAGAAAGTAAGGACAAAGTTCTTCTGACTTCTCCCCCCTGAGATTATTTTCATATTTTGAAACATTCCAATGCCCAACAGCTCACACTGGGGAAAAACCACCTCAAGTTGTCTCTGACCACACGAGGGAGATTAAACCGAGACCGACCCACTGGATACCATGGCTCGAGGATGTGCTTCCAGCGCACGCTGCACATATTGGGACACACTTAAACACACACTTTTCAATGGTTTTTAAGCTTTTTAATAGAGGGAAAACATCCCTGCAAGTTAGCATGAGCAGTTCCAACCTGCCCAGTGTTACGGAACAGTCAGGAGGCAGACATGTAAAACAGAAACCACCACTGCTCTACAGCATCAGGTATTTAAGACTTCTTCTGCTGTATCTCTCACAACCATGACAACTTTTACAGCAACCCCACTAGAATAAAGCAGGATTGAACTGACTTTATTCACCAAAACCCAAACCCTCCCCAAACACCCCCAAAAAACACAAACTATCCCAAAAAGCAGCAAAACCCTTGTGATTCCAGTTTTCAATGTCATGACTAGTTACCCTAACTGGTGCACGGCATTGACATCAACACAGCAGCTACCCTAAGAGGAACCCCATGAAGTCTTGAAGAGCATCCTCCAAAGTCTCCCCCTCAGACAGGCCTGGGGCTGATGAAAGGACTCCCCTCGCACACCAGCAGCTTTGGGATACTCCAAGGGGACTCCTTTCCGTTGTAAAGCAAACTCACCCTTGCTCATCCCAAAAGACAGCCAAGAGAGCTCCCCTCCCTCCTTTGGGGTACTCCCACCCTCAGGAGACAGGGAAAAGCCAAAGCCAGGAACCAGCACAAGGGCAGCCACCATGACACCACCAAGAAGTGCCAGAACAGCATTTTCAGGGAAGAAAGGTTCTACCCAGCCTGCAGAGGGTAAAGAGAACACCAAGCCTGCAACGAGGCATCCCCAGCAGGACAGAGCTGCCTTCCTGCACCACAGGCAATGCTGTATCTTTCCCAACACAGCCTGCCGGAGACATTGGGACCATCGGGCTGCACCTTGGTCCCCAGCTTGTCCATGTGCCCCTTCACACCTGGGCTTGGGTCTGGCATGAAGCAGGCGGTACCCACAGCAGAGAGACACATACGGCATGGTACCAACAGCTGGATTCAGGTGATGGAAAGCATGGGCACAAGCCAGCCCACATCACTGAACTAGACATTCAAAATACATCTACCCTTGTTTTCAACTGTAACTTGCCTGTCAGAGATCCTCAAAAGACACTCCCCATTTCTGAACCAAACTCCAGAACTTTCCTCCCATCCTCCAGTTTCCAGTCTTGAATTAATAGAAGGGTAGTAGCTATAATGATAATTTCCCAGTATACACTGGTTAAAATCAAAAGATAGTAAATGATGGAGCTGTGACCATTCGTCAGGGCTTTGGAGGGTTCTGGACTATAGAGGCCTGCTTGATATTGGATCTTCTCTAACGGATGCATGAAGCTGCAGTGTGCTACTTCAGATTCAGCAGCAGCAGCCAGCCAGCCACAAACTAGAAATAAGGGCATCTCACCAGGCGAGGGAAAATGAGGCTCTCGTCACAGAGCAATTGATTTCCCCATAGAGAAGTCACTTGGTTATTTCTGGCCTCCTCATTAAAGCAGCCTCTCAGGATGCACCTTCCCTCTCCCCACCCGGCAGCCTTGTTTTGCTCAGGGGGGTTGGCTCAGCACCCGGATGGAACCAGCAGGACCAGCAGCAGCCCCTTCCCTGTGCACATGAGAACGGACCCGAGCCCTGCTCCCAACAACTATGTGCACAGAAACATAAAATCCCAGATTGGTTTGTGTCAGAGGGACCTTAAAGCTCATCCAGTTCCAACCCCGTGTCATGGGCAGGGACACCTTCCACTAGGGACATGGGGGGGCTTCTGAGCTCAAGCGCACACTGAAGCCGGATCATGGGGAGCTTCTCACCCAACACCCCAAGTCCTTCTCCTCAGGCTGCTCCATCTAGTCTCCCCCAGCCTGTGTCTGTGCTGGGGATTGCTCCATCCCAGGAGCAGGACATTGCACTTGGCCTTGTTGAACTCCCTGAGGTTTGCACTGAACCAACAGCAGAGCTCTGACAGGTCCCTTTGGATGTATCCTTCAATTGCAGCTTTACAGCCATAAAATAACTTGGGATGAAAACAAGATTCAAAGCAGAATCCCAGTGCAGACTCCCTGAACCTTTGGGCTGGGCTTCTCACTGGCACACATCAGATGACACTGACAAGCGGCTGAGATTATATGAGCTCAGCTTTGTTCTACCCCTCAGCTAGGATTTTTAAGCAATATATTACTTTTACAGCCCAATAAAAGGAGTGACTATAAGCAGATGATCAAAACCTAGACAGATTCGTAGCACATATACAAAATTAGTCATGAATTCTTACCTAAAGACTGGTAGAAACAGTCCTCGTGGGAGCAATTCTATCCAACCAACCTGAATTCCAACTACAGCCCACAAATTCACTCACCCAAAATGAACAATGTGCCTATATATTGTGTATAGGTATATAAGAGTTCAAGTCCTTAAGGTGCAGCTTTGGCCCTGGCAGAGTTCTGAATGATGCTTGTTGCTGCAATGGCAAGATTCCCATCCCACTGCCAGGAGTTGGTTACGCAGTGGGGACATGCCATGGAGACACCACATTGGTATCCCAGTAAACTTGGCTAACTGGGCATTACTGCCTGGGGTTTTTTAATGCTTCATTCACAGATCCAAAAGCCCTTCACTTCGCAGCCTTGAAACCCAAAGTCAAGGTTCCTCACAAAATACCCTCCAATTCCAGCAGAGGTGATCCTGGTAACAGTTGTACACAGAACAGAGGGATATTGTCCAACACAAGAGACTGCAGCTCACAGCTCTTCAGTGGAGCTATTAAGTAGAACAGCTACTAACAGAAGGAGTAGTGAAGGAGAAAAGCATCATTGTTCCCACATTGACCAGATCTTGCATATACTGTGAACATGTTAGCAAATACTTAACACCACAAGCACTGAGGAGTCACAGCCTTTGTGTCTTCTGGAGCAATGGAAACACATCATTAGGGTTTTACTTCTCTGTCAGAAGGCTCTCACATACAAAAACCCCCATACTTTCATTCCTGTCAATCTTTTGTGATAAACCACCAAACTCCTGCCTATTGCCACGTACTGTTGATAGGAGTGAACCCACTGGATTTTCTCTGAAGGGAACTAAAAGGCAAGGTCCACTCCAGTCTTAGACAAGGTCATTTAGCCCACAAGATCAAACTAGAACTACTCTGAATACTGGTGCTCAAAACAACTGGGTCTTTCTAAAAACCACTTCTACTTGCTAAGATGGTATAAAAGTGCAAAGACACAGCATTTTTAACTGAAGGCTTCATAGCATCTTGTGTGATTTAATGCATTAAAGGCACATAGCCACCACAGAAAATGGATCTAATACAGCAATTGAACGACTTTTTAAAAATAATAATAAAGATTGAGGACTTAGGCTCCACGTCTATTCTGGTGCTTTCAAAGTGCTGAACCCTGCACCATCCTACCAACATTACCTGGTTTAGCTTGCATTTTACCCTGCATCACCCAGCACACATTATAGTGCACAAAGACACAAAGCACTTAATGTAGAATTTCACAGCATCCAGAGGTAAGCTACAACAGGCACTGAACTTACAGACCAGACTTCCAACTGCTTCTTGGGCATTTGCCATTCCCAAGCAAACAACTTTGTCAGGCTGTGAATGAGCAGAGCAGGAATGGGGACATTTCAGCACGCTTCAACCAGGAGAACAGAAAAACACAAGCTATGAAAGATCCCCAGATTTGACTTCTGCTTTTTGTTAAAGAGTATAAATCCCCAAATGCTTCTCCCACTTATTTCACATCTCATGAAATACATAAGTCTCCTAAAAGTCCCAAACCACTCTCACTCAGCTGACACTTAGACATCATCCTTACCTGAGGCAGTTCCTCTGGGCTTACAGACTCACAGGCTGGTTTGGGCTGGAAGGGAGCTTAAAGCTCCTCCCCCTCCAACCCCTGCCACAGGCAGGGACACCTTCCACTAGAGCAGGTTGCTCCAAGCCCCTGTGTCCAGCCTGGCCTCGAACACTGCCAGGGATGGGGCAGCCACAACCCCTGAGAGCTCTTCACTCTGCACACTCATTTCTACTGGTCAGCAGAGGCTGCCCTATTGTTAAATGCTAACTCAGATCAGGTGTGATTTGGGATCAGGTCTCCCAGCTGGCCCTGCTCTGCACGTGGGGGCTTGTGAAGCAGCAGCAGAGGCACTGCTGCACCTTTCCACAACCTCACATCCACTCGTGCTTCAGCTCCTCCTGGCTGGCAGAGGCAGCCCAGGCTCGTGCTCTGCCATATGCCAACAGCACAGCTTTTCAGCTGGGTGATGGAGACAACACAGACTGGGGCGATGAGCTACAGAGACCTGCCCTAAACTCCCCCTTAGTTTGCTCAATGTCTGCCTCTAGAGCATGTCCCATTTCTGTGATGGTTCTCAAAACCAAATTAGAAAGAAATATGGTCCCCAACAGTGCATAGATTAACATACGTATCTGAAGGAATTCTGCCAGCAAACAGGAAAATAGACCTGCTTGGTCTTTCTGAACTGACTTTTAAGTTCTCAGTAAAATATTTTATAACTGATATGAAATGATTCTGGTATTAGCTCCCAGAGCACACAACGTATAATCAAATAACACACAAGTCACAATGTGAAAGAAGAGACTTTTTACCAGGGCCTGTAGTCATAATACAAGTGGGAATGTCTTTAACCTGCCAGAGGGGAGATTGAGATGAGCTGTGAGGCAGAAGCTCTTCCCTGTGAGGGTGCTGAGGTGCTGGCACAGGGTGCCCAGAGAAGCTGTGGCTGCCCCATCCCTGGCAGTGTTCAAGGCCAGGTTGGACACAGGGGCTTGGAGCAACCTGCTCTAGTGGAAGGTGTCCCTGCCCGGGGCAGGGGTTGGGACTGGAGGAGCTTTAAGGTCCCTTCAACAGAAACCAGGCTGGGATTCTGTGATTTGCTTTCTGGTACATGTAGTTGTATTCAGCTTTGGTAGAAGACAAACTTAACAGGTGACAAATCTGGGGTTTACTACTACATTTGGAGTATGAGCTTAAAACAGTTTAAGGTTTAAAATGTCTTTTCCATCAGCTGTATTAACAGCCGAGAACCATCCCTGTGATGTCACCACCCAGCACGCAGTGTATGCCTAAATGGGTTTTGATACTGACATACATAAACCTCGGCTCTTCAACAGCCAGAACCAGCAAGAAGTCCAACACCCTGAGCACAAACACGCTTGAAGAGAGCCGCCCAAAGGAACTCCAGTCACTCCATTCCCAACAGGAAACCAGTCGTTTGATTTCCCATCTTCACATCGTGCCAGGTGTATATTTCTATCTCATGTCCAGATTGCTAACTCTTGAACACAATTTCTTTATTACAATCGTACCAAATTAAACCCTAAGAGTATCAGAAGTATCCTTTCTGAAGGCATTTCCTGGCAGCTAGCTTTAGCTTCTTCATGTGTTGGACACAGCCTCTTCAGGTGCTACTGAGAATGAATTCTAAAACCAATCCATCAGAGTAACGAGAGTAACCCCTGTGTTAGAGAGAGCCTTTCGCCTTCCTGGCAACATCCCCCAGTGAACATCAGGTGTTGATAAACCACCAGAGCACATGCAGGCGACGAATGACTTCAAGCAGGGAGCTCCCCATCCTGCACTCGTGCTGTCAAGCTCAAGTGCCAGCACAGCATCACACTGGGCTGGAGGTCCCTATGCTCCTCAGGGTCCTGGCCCCATCCTGCTTCCGTAGGCGCTTACTCCCCTTCTTACAAGAAGATGAAAATGGCGATACCAAGATTTACCAGCAGTTCAGGACCCCATTTTACCCAGGGAATGCACCCATGTGTTCCCACTGTTCCTGTGCTCCTCCCACAGCTCCTGGGCTGGCTCCTGATCCCTGCGGTACCTTCACCCTCACCGCCCTCATCCAAGGCCAGCACTCAGATTTTATCCAAGGCATCTGATGGTGTCTGTAACCCACAGAAAGCCCTCCCCTCCTCTGAAGGTGCTGTGGACTTGTGGCACCCCCAGCACAGGAAAGGACAGGCAGACATGCACTTGGTGGCCGGACTCCTCAGGGCCACGCACAAACCCAGCACCTCCAGGAAGGGCCTGGGAGGTGTCCCTCTGTCCTGCTGCGCATGGCCCCTCTCCAGGACACCCACTGGCAGAGATGGGCCGATCTCTGGCACCATCCATGCCAGGAGAAGGTCCCTTCTCCCCCAGGCTTGTGCAGAGGTGTTCCTGCAGGACACTGCTCCATGGCAAGGATGGTGCCACAGCCACTGGGAGCACAAGCTGCCACGGGCAGGGCCACCACTGCTGTGACCCACTACGCCAGGGCATGGACAGAAGTGCTAATGCATGGGAAGGTGGTGGCAGGTTTGGAAACCAGCATTCCCAAACCACAGCAGGCAACGCCCAGGAAGATGGTGGCGATGCTGCTTGGCCCCCTCCAGCCTTGAGAGCTGCTGCAACCCGGGAGCTAAAAATACCGCACTTGCTAAAAACTGCTGTTCCGTATAAGGCAGAGCTGCGTTACCACAGAGATGTCACCATGCACGCACCAGAGAGGGAAGTTGGCTGATGTAACTGGATGGAGGGGCCCCGAAATCCCCTGCCCGGGAGGAACACACCAGCACACATGTACACATGCCTTAAACTATCAGTAAACTAGACCCCCCCTGCAGCCCTGATCCAGCTCTGGGGAACAGCACAGGAGGGACGTGGAGCTGCTGGAGCGAGGCCAGAGGAGGCCCCGGAGCTGCTGCGAGGGCTGGAGCAGCTCTGCTCTGG
>NW_009922491.1:7982-17283 GCF_000696875.1 Nestor notabilis
TAGAGGCCAGGTTGGAGCTGGAGGAGCTTTAAAGTCCCTTCCAACACAAACGAGTCTGGGAGTCTAAAAATTATTAGCTTTCATCAGTCCATAAGGATATCCCTTCTTCCACAGTAAACACCCACAGAAACCATTGCTTTATATTAGGAAGTACTCTTTATATTAAAAAGTATTCCATAAACTGTTATTAAAGTGCCAATTTATTAATACACACTCTTGCTCATAAACAATCCTGACTGCACAACAACTATTCTGGATCAATTTCACTTCCTGTCTTACTGTCAAACCCAGTAATTCATAAAGCTGGTACCACTGCAGGTACACAGGCCTCCTGCAGTGCAGACTCACAACCATCCCAGCCGGCTTGTTCTTCACCATAAAGCTGACCCATTTTGAGTCTTTCAGAGTTCATGAAGAGATGTCACTGGTGAGTTTCTAAAAGATTTGTTCTGGTTTAGTAAGAGGGATTCAAAATGACAGTCCCATTGCTCTATTGCTCAGTGAACAGTGGGGAAAATGCTAAGAGAAAGGGTAGTATAGTGTAAAAATGAGGACATCTACAATAAGATCATCCCCAGAGAAAAAAGGGGGAAAAAAATCACTGCATAGGAGACTCACAAAATCAGCAAAGATCAATAGAAAGGCTACTATCAGCTGTGTCAGTACGAGGAATCAAACACTGCAGTAGGCAGCAGAAGGGTTTTGAAATAATAAACCATTTTTCCAAAGTACATCATCAGTATAAAAAGCAAATGAATACAAAGCCAACCCCTCTGCCCAGACCCAGCAGGCAGCACTGATCCCTCTGCATTTCCTCGCATACCCAGCTGACAGACACACATCCTCCATCTGAGCTCTGAATTCAGAGAAGGAAGAGCATTATCTCCATTTATTGGACCTGGTCTTAAAAGACTCATTGATTTCAAGAGACTTCTAATCAGTCAAGTTTTAAGGAGGTAATAAATAACAATAGTGGCAATGATTTTGGTTAATTCTTCCAGCATAAAAAGCTCACTATCCATTTCCTCATCCTGAGGAACAAGGCATGGGAGGAATATACAGTCAAACATGATGCGATGACCTTTTCGACCTACAGGTCTAAAGGTGGCTGGATAGTCTATGGCTAGAAAAAAAAAAAAAAAGAGTAGTTTTCCCCTTGCTTTTAAAACCCCAATGTCAGCAAACACTGAGTACAAGGGTTGAGATCAGTCATGTTGCAGAGCCTGGTCCCACCTGCCTGTGTGCTCACTGAAACACATCCACTTTGCATGGACCAGCAGTTAATACACATACACAGGGCTCATGGTTAAGTATTGGTTCTTTAGTTTGTTTCCAAATGGCTCACGTGGTGCCCACAGGAACAGTGCCACTTACCCCCAAAGGTCTGGCCATCCAGAACCATTCATTGAAATCAACACTTCATGGAAATTTCCAGATGGATCTGCAGTGCGGTATCATGTGTGAGACCTTTGATTACGATGCCATGTGAAGTTTAGACTGCTGTAGACTCAAAATCCAGCAGCTCTGTTGGATTCTAATTCTTCAATAATTCCAGCAGGCAGCCTCTCTCTCTTCTTTAAAAGAGCTTTTCTCATTCCTCTCGGTACATACACAACTCCTGTGACAGCTCTCAAAAAGTCCAAGCGGGGCCAGGAGATCACAGCTAGCCTATGATCCATGTCCCCACATTCCCATATACAGGCTGTAGAATTAATAAATTCAATATTTCTATTCCCAGCAGATTAGATTGTTGAGACAAAACAGATGCAGGAGAGCTGGAAGTACCATCACTGCTGAGGGCTCTTCCAAAGGCTGGGAATTAATTAGGTGAGATAAGAATGAAGATGATCATATAAAGCAATCCACACACTTTGCTGAGGGTAGAGTGGGGGAACACTGGAAGCTCTGCAGCGCCACTCTGCATGCCTGAAACCAGCCTGACACACACCAGAGGAATAAAACAAGCTGGCTGGGCATCTGAGAAATGGTGTGTCACTGTCACCGGGAGTGCCTTGTAGGACAAGTCAAATCCACTCCTGCCTTGTCAGCAAGAAGTGAGACTTCTCAGCAGTCTCTTCTCCATGCCTATGTGTCTGTAAAGAGCAATTGCATCACCTGCCTGTTTCTCTCTTCAGAGGGAAAGGTTCTGATCCTATCGCCTCTGCAATTGCTGCTATTTACTACAATGGAAATCTGCATCTTGGGATGAAGAGCTGGAGAAGAGCCCTGGAAATCCCGCTGGACCTGTTCTGGTTGTGCCACCTTGATTGCCCTGCTTTGATAGGATGCAGTTTCAAGAAAAAAGGAAAGAATCAACTTACAAAGCCCAGCGTTAATCTGTATTTGTAAAGCTACCCAGAGAGGGGAAAAGCAGGGAGGAAAGCTAGAAGAGAAAGCAGCAGAGTCTGAGGATAAATTGCATTCGATCTACATGCATCCATGAACAATGCTTGACAAAGAGAAGCAGAATACAATAGAAATATTACCCTACCATTGTACAACCTGGTGTTATCAGCTTGTAAAGAGTTGGCCACAAAGATGGTCCAGGAAATAAACTCACAAATCCACTAAGACTGAAGTTGGTTGTTAACTGTGGTCAGAACAGCTTCACTTGAAGATCAACTGGAAATTCACCTTACTTATAATAACACCATGAAGTGTATCCGAATCCCGTATATGATGAGATGCTCACAAGGAGAATGGAAAGGGAATGGCAGAGTTTTAAAAACACATGGCAAGTACTTTACCACCAGTGACACATTGTGGCTATTTTCACAGGTCGCTTTTCAAGGGATTACTATGCTTGGAGCAGAAAACATCTTAGTTCAGCGGGTATCTGAAAACCATGTATTAATCCCTAACACAACAAGGTCTTCTCAAAGCCTTAAAGGATTTGCTGAGCATAACCGTTAACACTGTGCATGTCTGCTTTGATTACATTTGACA
Organism: Nestor notabilis; assembly: GCF_000696875.1. Classification (NCBI taxonomy): domain Eukaryota; kingdom Metazoa; phylum Chordata; class Aves; order Psittaciformes; family Psittacidae; genus Nestor; species Nestor notabilis. Next base: position 10,929 of record NW_009922491.1, read on the forward strand.
TAGTTTCCATATGGAAACTTACACTAAATTGCATCAAGAGCTTTACTGTGTTTAAAACATCAATCCATCTAATGTAATAAATATTTGCAAATATAGGGAAACATCACCTTTGTGGGTTACCTTTATCAAAGGGGTAAGAGAATTCACACAACTTCACCGAAAAGCTTCCTATTTCCTTCCTGAATAATATATACCCTCTCATTCTCCAACCCAATTCCGAGACGTTTCTCTTTAAAAACAGCTGCTTTTGGTTCACTGTTCATTTTTGTGGGAAGTCCTGTTTGCTTCACTCACCCTGAAAGGCTTCAAGGTTCACCAAGTTACTCCCATAGCTAAAGGTTGTAGCTTATGAACATCTCGTCCAAACAAGCAAAACTATTTGACAAGCCAGTGTTGGACGTAATGGCTGATCAGTCAACTTACAAAAAAATAAAAAGAAAGAAAACTACTCAGCCAACTTCCTACTCCAGCCTTCCCTTGTACAGCCACTGTGTTTCTGCGCCATGTAACGAAAACCTGCTCAACTAGGAGAGAGATGGAAGCAACTATGTTAAGGCCAAGATTTTGGTTAATAATTTCAAGTCATTTTCATGAAAGATTATCAGTACAAGTTCATGTCTACCATTTAAAATACCCCCAAAGCCATCGTGCTGTCGGGAATCAGTCCTGTAAGCACCTGAACCACGCCTGGAGACCACCCAACCTACACCTGGACCTGCTCTCAAAACAAGCCCTGGCACAGAAGTGGTGGTGCCCAGCGTTGGACACGCACCGGTTTGCCCAGCAGAATCCCGGACTGGTTTGGGTTGAAGGGACCTTAAAGCTCCTCCAGCTCCAACCCCTGCCACAGGCAGGGACACCTTCCACTAGAGCAGGTTGCTCCAAGCCCCTGTGTCCAACCTGGCCTTGAACCCTGGACACCTTCCACTAGAGCAGGTTGCTCCCATCAGTCCCATGCCCCTTCTGCCCAAGTAGGAAACCAGTGGGGAACATAGGGAAATGTTCCTATGTTCCTAGGGAACCTCCTGCACAGATGGTTTTATCTAAAGGCTGGGAGAAGCAATTGTGAGATTCAGTAGCTTTAAACCACCGAAGACCACATTCAAAACATGATGAAAATACACACGCTGAGAAGTGAAGTGCACTTTAAGCTTTTTGCTTACTAAATAAAAGGATGTGACGGAGTTCATTTTCCTCACTGATAGGAAGAACTGACGTCAGCGTGAATGAGATACGCACTGCCACAACATACTAACCAGTGAAATTCATTCTGAAGCAGATAACCAACAGTGACTGCACTGGGGATTTGTTCTCTTTAGCTGTTTGCCAGGTTTAAAAACTAGCAGAGCATTAAACTTGTTTTAAATAACATCTTGAAAACAACCCATTCTGTTTTACAAATTCAGAAAGGTCTGTTTCCACATCTGCTGGTCCTAAACACTGCTGTAATACCAAAATTAGTAGTTACTTGGTGCAAATCCACAAACTTGTGTGTTTTCATTTCCATATTATCTCCAATGCTCCGGCCCACAGGAAGCCAGCTGCTTGCAGCAGCTTTCAGCTCATCATATGGCTGCTGTCAGGAATGAAGGCCCTTCTCCAGAGTGGCTGGGAATGTCTGCGCTGAGGTTAAAAAAAGAACAGCAACTTTAGAAAGAAAGGAGGAAAAAGGAAAGAAAAGCGGGTTCATAGATGGCAGTGACACTTCTCACAGCTGGAGGATTGAGGAGCCTGAGAATCATGGAATGGTTTGGGTTGAAAAGGACGTTTGATAATCCAGCTCCAACCCCTGCCACGGGCAGGGACACCTTCCACTAGAGCAGGTTGCTCCAAGCCCCTGTGTCCAACCTGCCCTTGAACACTGCCAGGGATGGGGCAGCCACAGCTTCTCTGGGCACCCTGTGCCAGCGCCTCAGCACCCTCACAGGGAAGAGCTCACCACCCTTACCAAGGAAAGAGAGCAGAGAGATTTCAAGAAATATTCACTAAACAAACCTAGAACAGAACCAGCACAGCTCCTCTTTCCCCAGGGGTAAGCCTGGTGCTGCCAGTGGTTGTGAAGAACACTCGAAGAAGTAAACAAGATGAGCAATAAATTCCAGTGAGATTCTGAAGCACTATTAAATGCAGCTTTTTGCCCCCTGCTTGGGTTTCATGCTCTGCAATTTATCAGAGATGAGTGAATCTCTCTGAAATAAGGCAGTCTAGATAGAGGCCACTTCAGACAACAGTGCATTTTTATCAGTACAGCTACTGAGCTGTTGAACTATGCTACCAATAGTACAATATTCAGGGTCACTGACCAGAAGCACTAGTTTTCAGAGCCCTTCGAGGAAGATGGGCTTTTTAAGAACTGGTTCTTGCCAGCCTTTCACACGCAAAACCACCATAGGCAGGATTTCCTCTTCAGACCACGCTCACCACTAAACAGCACCTCTGTTATCGGCACTGGGGTGGGAGACTGGGGTTATTTTGGAAGAGTGCACCAGACAGCACAAAATACCTGGGGTTTGGCACTGGTGAAGACCTGGACACTCCAGCAATGGTGCAGGTACCCACTGAACTCATCTCACTTGTATTTCCACATTGTCTAAACAAAACCCAGCACTTTATCAGAAGAAAAGAGCACAACTGTGGAAGAACCTCTATAAATACAAACCCATTTCCAGGCACTCAGCACCTACAGCTCCCTACCCAAGCACACAGCAATTACTCACTTGTCAGGTGCGCAGCAGATTTAAATGAGCTTTGTTAATGCCACATCTGTTGGCATTTGCTTTGCATTTTCCACAAGGTAAATGCTTGCTGCACTCCAGGCTCTGGATCAGGCACTGCATTTCAGAAGGTTTTACAAACACTCTGTTTTCCCATACCGAGACCTTGTCTTCTCAGCAGACCCTATCATTTACAGCACATTTGTACTGCAAATCCTACTTGTCACTAGGCTCTCCAGGTGCCAGGAGCTTAAATAGTCACAAATACTATACTTAGCTCAGTTCACTTGCTATTCCCATTTTCCATTTCTAAATAGGTAGTAGATCTTACAATACACCTCAAATATTTATGCAAGCTTCAGACAAGAGAATTTCAATTTTATCCATCTTTGAAGTATAGGCAACAATAAAAGGAGGAGAAAAGGGGCAAAACAGATAGACAGGAGAGCACTGCTCCAAGGAAACATACTACCATGAAGCCCTTTCAAACCCAGCCGAGGATAGAAAGGACTGAAGAGTTTCATGTTTATTTCATAACATGTGAAATAAAGTTCACCATGGCAGCATTTATCACCACCTCTTCACATTCTTGAAGTTCATTGTCTGAAGTCAAGTCCCTTTCACAGTATTAAAAACCACCACCACAAAAACTACTTCCCACACAGCCAAGCAAGCCCCATTTCTAAACTCTGGAGATATATCCCCATCACCCTGGTCACTGATGCACTTGGTCAGCACATCACAGGAAACAGGCACTTCTGGTACCCAGTCCTTTGGCATAGCCAGAGCACGTGTGCCAGGCTGTCAGGGCAATGCCTTAGCAAAAGGTGATGAAAGACACAAACAGGGCACAAATGAAGGGAGCAGCGCTGGGTTTAGGGCTGTTTCTGCACATTTATTCCAGACCACAACAGCACATGTCCACTGTTAGTCCCAACATCACTCACACCAACACAAACAGTAACCAAAATAGCTGGAATTCAGAGTTTTCTGAACGGAAAGAAAGGTCTGTAACGTTCACTGAAGCAGTCACCTCAAGATCGAAGCAGCGGAGCCTCTCCAGCTGTTTTTTCATGACTTCCCATAGCCTACTGGGTTTATGACTTTTTTAAAGGGGAACTTTGCCTGTAGATCCCTTGGCTCTGTGGTCCAAGGGAAGATGTTACAGACTCGCAAAGCTCAAAGACAACACCACAGTAGAAAAGCAGACATACCTCCCCCCAGCACTCATGCAGCTGCCTTCCAGCTCTGAAGGAAGTAAAGCAGTGTATAAACCTTCCAAGAACAGGCAAAGGCCACAGGTCTCTGAAAAGGCAAACTGCTCCGGAGTACATTTACCTGTGAGGAGACCTTTTATTCCAAGATCTCAGTACACTGAATACAGCTCTCAAAATGGTATTTTCCCCTCAGATACAGAACTGAGCACTTTGGGAAGAATGCAGGTTCTGCCATCCCTTCTCAGAGACCTGATAGCAACCATTTCCAAAATGAATTCAAGAATGCCATCTGAATTCACAACTACTTACATTCCTGGGAAAAAGCACATGTCTGCCTGCCATGCTAAGTCACAGGTAAGTGTTCAGAGAGATGGAAAAGCCTACTGAAGTAAAGCCCCCCAATCTCAACCTTGGTTTTGATGACTCTGCCCACTGTATTTTCACACTGTGATTTACTTATTGCTCTAGACAAAAATACTTGCACAGTCCCACAGTTATCTTACAGAATATAACATTATGCTTAAAATAATACATATATATATATATCTCAGGCTGGGCATACAAGTGAAAGGAACACATTGTTTTGAAACACCAGGCAAATAGTACAGGAAGCCCACGAACACATCTGATATATTAACACTAAACTTCCTGTTCTTTAGCTTAAAATATACAATTACGGGAAAGATAACCATTTTAAGCAAGGAAAAGCGTGAAGTGAAGCAGAACACATGGACTGGTCTAATAAGCTGTCTGTAAAAGTGTCATATTTCAGAAACAGTATTGGAAATTCCCACATTAAAAAAAAATAAAAATCTTCGGAAGTTTTCCCATTCTTTATATATTCCTTTGATGAGCACCACCAGCTGTTGCTATTGCCATTTTCTTAAAGCTTTTAAGTTCGCAGACTTAATTAAGGGGGTTTGGAAGAAGAGCTGTGAAGACAAAGTCAGAGCTAAGCTCTGCCGAGATCTCGGGATAACGTCTTCACAGCTTACAGCTCATTAAAATACCACTGCACCTCCTGAAGATCCAGAGCAGCTGCGGAGCTGCCCCCTCGGATGCCGCCGTGTAAGGCAGTGGCAGCAGCTCCGCATTCGAGCAGACCCAGCTGAAGCGCTAGCTAACATGTTCTCCAGTTTTCAAGGAAAGCTCTAAGGAACACAGTTAAGTGATCCAAGCATTTACAGCTCTTTAGCAGAGCTAGCTTTTCTCCAGTGCCAGAGGGAATTCACCACAGGTTTATTCTTATATTTGGAAGAAAACCCAGTAATAACACTCCTTCCATGTGTGAGGCTATGCTACATTCATTGGTTGGGGGGTTGTTTGTTTGGGGGCTTGTTGCTTGTTTATTTTACATGTCCCTTACTTTGTTAAGATTCCCATCTTTGTATGACACCCCAGTAAAAGTGCTGTGATTCTAAACAGGAATACCAAACATCCTCCTCTGCTCCAGCCCTGTCCCTGCTTCTGGATCCCATTGCAGGTGCTGAACCTAAAAATCACAAATCCTTCAGAACAGAGCAACCCTCTGTGCATTTATGGTGCGTAGCACACTGGGGTCCCCCCCTTGCTGTGTCTTCAGGATACAGCCCTGCACAGGCTTCCAGGATAAAATCATGCCTGTAAACCGTGAGCAGCAGGTAACACATGCTCCTGCAACCAAGAATTCCCATAGCTGCAAAATGCTTTGTGTCTGCAGGCTGTTAACCACTAAGGAAAAGCATGACAAGTTTTCCTAAAGAAGATTTTGGGAACCTCCCCTCCTGTGAAGCCCGCAAGGCTTGGAATCACTTCTGAATGTTGATACCACTGTCTGCCTCCAGCACAGCCTTCCCTGGGAATGCCATGCTCCAGGTTGAACCGTGCAGGGAAGCACTGGCTGCTCCAGCCTCGGCTCCCCCAGTGCAGCAGGGCCTGTGTGCCTGCTCCCAAACAGCCCCTCACAGGCAGAAACCAGAACAAGGCAAAGGCGAAGCAAGGCCCCATGGAGCACTATGTGACCCCCCCGAGCACGGCAGGATCAGCCCCCCTTGTGCCTCTCCTCCCAGCACCACTCCATCCCGCGGGGCTCTGGAAAGCCCCTCACACATGGTGTGAGAGCAGCAGAAAGCCCCACTCTCAGGGCTGAGGAGGTGCTTTGCTTTCTGTCCTGCGGCTGCCAGAGGTTGCAAAACATGCAGAAGAATCATAGAACAGACCAGGCTGGAAAAGACCAGTCCAACCATTCCCCAGCAGTGCCAAGGCCACCACTACCCCCTGGCACTGAGGCCTTGGCTACCTGGGCTGTGAACACTTGCAGGGACGGTGACTCCAGCCCTGCCCTGGGCAGCCTGTTCCAATGCCTGAGCACCCTCTGGGCACGGAATTGTTCCTCAGCTCCAGCTAAACCTGCCCTGGGGCAGCTTGGGGCCATTTACTAGAATG
>NW_009922491.1:17467-30572 GCF_000696875.1 Nestor notabilis
TCTTCCTTATATCTAATCTAAACTCCCCCTGTTTATGTTTGAACCCATTCCCCCTTGTCCTACCACTACAGTCCCTAATGAAGAGTCCCTCCCAGCATCCTTGTAGGCCCCCTTCAGGGTTTCCCCTTGCCCTGTTGCTTGTTACTTGAGAGAAGAGACTGACCCCCATATAATACGTATGTGAAGGCACGGTAAATAACAAAAATCACCAGCCAGCCCTTGTGGCCACATTCCCCCACATCGTGTCATACACAGCTTGGGAGAAGCACTGACATCATTCAGGGGACAGCGCTCAGCCACGCAGCAGCCAGATTGGAGCTCGGGTGTGGAATTCTCCCTCGGCAGAGGGAAGGGTCTGAACCTGCCCTGCTGCTGGAGGCGACGCTGGGCAGTCCCCGCCTCGCCGGGCGAGCCCGGTCCTGCCGAGCTCACAGTGCTCTGTGCTCCGCGGCTCAGGAATCCCACCTCTGCCGGCACAGGGAAACGGCGCAGGGAGGCTTGAAATACCAGCGGAAGCTTCAGACTACACGCCGGCTGTGCCCGATGAGTTACTGCAGACGGGAACGGCCGGGCATCTGGCCTTACCTTACAGGTGAGTGAACAGAAATGTAGAGCAGACAAGGAGTACGCTTTTTTTTATTTGCTTTTTGTACTATGGCAATGTCTTTTCCCAGTTCTCAACTCAGTTCTTCGGTCTAATGATGCTTCAAGTAACGAACTAATATTGCAAATGCAGTAGTAGATAAATAGATAAACTAAAAACAAGCAAGTGAAGCAGCCTTGCTGCTATCACACCACTTCCCACTGTGCACCTTCACCATTAACTTCGTTTGGGGTAACACCACGTTCATCGGCTACCAGTGAACCCTGCAGAGCCACTGCTTGTCACCGCAATCACCTGAAACTGGCTCCTGTGCTTCTACCACCTTCCCAGCTCTGAAGCAATCAGGAACAGCACGTTTATTTGGCACTGCAATGTCAACAGAAAAGCAAACAAACAAAAACCAAGACAGAGCTGCAGCCTGACTTGGAGACTTCAGTTTTGTCACACTAGTGAAGCACACAAGGAAACCTTCAGAAGATTTAGAGGAACTTTTAAGCTGACAGACAATGTGCATGTTTTTCCTCAAGTTTTCAGGAAAGCACGCACATGTTCCAGCTCCCAGACCAAAATCACTCAGCAAAGCATTTGGAAATGGCCTACATCCATAACAGAAAAGCAGGTAAAAAGGGAACGAGGATTTGCCACAGAAAGATGAACTGAGAACTAGGCAATCACCTTCTGCAAGTGCTGGAAAGCAACGGGCAGTGGCATCAGCAACTAAAAACAAGGGGAAAAACCCAACACATATAATGCCTGGCTGCAGGGAGCCACACAGAGCCTGGCTGGGGAAGGGAGCTCTGGAGATCACCTGGTCCAAGCTCTGCTCCAGCAAGGACACCCCAAGGCGGCTGCCCAGGACCATCTCCAGACAGCTTCCAAAAACCTCCAAGGGTGGAGGCTCCACCACCCCTCTGGGAACCCGTGCCAGGGCTTGGCCACCCTTGCAGTAGGAAGGTGTTTCCTTGTGCACCTTTCTTGCAGTGCTCCGACTGTAACATAGCCAACCTTTTATCTGGTTAATATGAGCTTTCAAACAACACTGAATACTCACACACAAATGAAAAACCAATGAGTTTGGCAAAAGTGCCTTATTTTAAGCAAAACAAGCAAGCCTTGCACCAAAATTCTACCTACAGAGTCAAGGATACATCCCTTCCTATGGCTTACACAGCTTCACTGATCCCAGCATGCAATATGTTTTTCACACTCTCACTTCAGTAAGACTATATTGCCTTTGATGGCCTATGAGAACAAGTAGATCCACACGGCATCAGTTCCTTTCCCATAAATTATATTCCAGATCTTTGTTGAGATAAATTAGAAGGTGCACAGAGGCCATAAATCACATATACTTTAATATTTAGTACGGACAGCTGAAGGGAAAAGGCTTTGCTTCCTTTTTGCTAAAAATTGCTATCCCACAAGACAAATGAGAACTGGCTTCACGCTCTCGCCAGCAGCCAAGCCTGGATCAGGTCTGTCCTCCCGGCCCAGAACAACATTGCCAGTTCATGAAAACAAACTTGCTTTAGCAGAAGGTTTCTGGGTCCTGTCCAGTTCTCTGGAGTGAGTGGGCTGGTCCCATCACACTGTTCCTCCAGCTCTTCATGTGCCTGGCAACATCTGAAGCTAAAAATAAATTAAAGTTCCCTCATTTCTCCCTGCACAAACAAGTGCCACAGGAATTCTAGAGCAACACTCACACTTTGCACAGCTGCTTTTACACAACATTTTGAAAGATGTCAGGGACATAGAGAAATACTGCTTTTGTCAAAAGGAACCTTCCTTGTGCACATCTGCTGCAATGACGGCTCCAAACACAGCTGCTGCCCAGCATCACCCAGGTCCTCATTGCCCAGTTAGTCCAAGAAAATCAGCAATCTGTCCCTAAGCAAAGAAGAATCCTGAGGAAACTGAAACACAGCTAATGCTGGCTCACAGTCCCGAGTGAACCCTAAAGTCCCTCAAGTGATTTTTGAGCTATTTCTTCTACTGTTTGGTTGACACGTAAACAAACTCCACCGAAGAGGGTTCAGCACACATTTCTGAGAGGTTCCTATGGGAAAACTACTTTCGCTTTTCCCACTGGGATTGGTAAAGCCTCTAAAATTAGACACTTTGCCACACCAGGAAAAAATAAACACAAAAAGCCTTCAAAACAAGCTCCCACACAATCACTGAAAAGGCTTTAAGGCAAGAATTCAGCATTACGTCCCGCTCACAAAGCCGGCCTGCTGCTCACCCTTCATCTGCTGCTGCACTAACAGCACCGTACGCAGCTGCTCCCGAGAGCCCATCCATTCATAGGCGGTGGCTTGCTAACACATTCACAGGCAATAAAAGAAATAAATCTGTTTTCAAGAATGCAATGGAAACTGGAAAATGAGGCGAAAACAAGTAGAGGCAGCTCCACCTCGTGCGCAGTAAAACAAACGAGTTTTGGATATGGCACGTTCCCATGGTACTTAATGCCTGCGATCGGCCGCTCCTCTGTGGTGTGCTAGCAAAGCCTTTAAATGAGATCACAGCTTTCTAGAGAGAAGTGACCTTACTTAACGTCCTGCAAACAGCCTATGCAAGCCTTACCAAAATGCAGACTGAGACAGAGCACCTTTCCCTGCTTCTGCTTACTCCTGTAAGTAAAGGTAGACTTTTAAAGTCTGTCTACTAGGCCTGCCATTCGCTGAGCATGCACAAGCCAAAGGCACCTCTCCCTAAGCAGAAGGTTCACATAAATTGTATTAACGAAGCCTTTGTATAATAAAACGTGGTGCATGCCCAAACAAGCTGCACTGCAATCAGTACGTGGTACTCCTCTGCCTTCCTCAAACTAAAGAGGAAAGAATGAGCTGCAACCCTGGCTCTCACCCATGGCCACACCGTCCAGTTACCCCAAGAGCTCTCTGTTCAGCATGGACAAGGAGCCTTGTAAGAGGGCAGCATCACGAAGACAGCTCTGGCTAAGGAGCTACCCCAGCTGCCCACACACCACCACTGCTGTCCACCTCATCTGCAACTTCATAACCTCCACAGCACCCTTCGGAAGTCTGCCAAGAACTGGGGCACTGTGTCCGGAGCCTGTCACAAGCACAGCAATGCCTTTGGTGGCAGTTTGAGGTGGAACTGCCTAGGGGAACCAGAGCCTCCTGCCCAGGGTTCTGCAGGATGCCTGTGGCTGAATGCAAACTGAATCCTGATTTCCATAGCTTGGACCATCCTTCCTCCTGATGACAACTAGACACCTTTTGCCCTGAAGCAGTTATTTTTTTCTCCAGGTTGTTTTGAGGGATGGGCACTTGCTGCACCACTTCTCTACAACACAGGCACGTGGTGCCTCTTTGAACTGTCCCCACACAGCGGTCTGCAGCCACGAGTTCTGTGTTCCATCAGTTCCAAATTTGTGCTTCATTTAACACCATGTATTTTGTGTTGCAAAGAAAAACACCCAACCAACCTCATTCCAGTGCCATTTAGTACCCTTTACTCCTACATCCCTGAAAAGCACACAGCTTCTGAACATGCATCAGCAAACCATGACAAATTAGCAGGTTTGAATTGTGGCTCTCTGAAGATTGACCAAACGTGCTGCTATAGCACTTGTGGAGCTGTCATGAACAACACGCAGCTGACAGGCTCCGAGAACAGCAAGCAATTCACAGGTCTTTTTTTGGACTCTTTACAAACAGGTTCCCATCCAGGTCTCCTGCGCCTCAGCTGAGCACCTTGTTTGGTTCTGCAGGGAAGGAAAGCCCTGGATGATGCCACGCAGTGCTCTGTACTCACAGGGATGCTCCCTGTCTGCTCCCCTCACCGCTGCATCCCCCAGCCACCCTCAGCGATTGTCTCCGGACTGACATCAGGTTGTGGCCTTACCACCTCCTGCCCAGGGCTGTCATGGAATTAGACTGGTTTGTGTTGGAAGGACCTTAAAGCTCCTCCCGCTCCAACCCCTGCCCCGGGCAGGGACACCTTCCACTAGAGCAGGTTGCTCCAAGCCCCTGTGTCCAACCTGCCCTTGAACACTGCCAGGGATGGGGCAGCCACAGCTTCTCTGGGCACCCTGTGCCAGCGCCTCAGCACCCTCACAGGGAAGAGCTTCTGCCCAAGAGCTCATCTCAGTCTCCCCTCTGGCAGGTTCAAGCCATTCCCCTTGGCCTGTCCCTCCATCCCTTGTCCAAAGCCCCTCTCCAGGTTTCCTGGAGCCCCTTTAGGCACTGGGGCTGCTCTAAGGTCTCCCTGGAGCCTTTCACCCCTCAATGCCTCAGAGGCAAGGGGCCCTCTGGCTTCCGCAGGCCATGGCCCGTCCCCAGAAGCCAGACCCCTCTGCAGGTCACTGTCACACAGCCGAGGGGACACAATGGCTGGAGCTCCCGTGGAGCGGGGCAGCACCGGGCAGTGAGGCCATGCCCAGAGGCAGCGGGCCCAGTGCTCACCCTGGCCGGGGCTGCTGCACCCCAAGGTCACAGGGAGCAAACTGTATTAGAAAGGAAATTGAGATGAAACCAGGAAAAAACGAGGAGTCAGGAAAAGGCAGGCATATAGTAGGGCACTTAACAACATCTATTTGACAAGGAATACAGGCAGGATGGCTTTTCACTGATGTGGGGAAAGGTGCAAGAAGAGACCAGAAGATGTTTTTGTTAGGACAAACCAAAACCCAATGTGAAAATCCTTCCAGACACAAACCACAACGTGAAATGAAAGCTTTTCCCAGCTCTATGTTTGCTGTTGCATCCCCCAGTTTTCAGTGCCATCTTGAACCATGAGCACACAGGGCTTAAGCTGAAGTTTGGTAAATATCTTGGTACCAGTAACAATCACATCACCTAACAACTGGCCTGTAATCTACCTGTACCATGAGAAAAAGCTTGCAGTGTTGTCACTGGGGTTTGAATTCCTTCTGTTAGCTTTAATTTTCTGCTTTCAAGGATATTAGCAGGTAAAGCTGGCTGACTCATGAGGAGAGGTGCTTAACAACTTGAAGACATTAATGAAAACAATCAATTATACCTGACTTAAAAGTATCATCTAAAAGCAATGATCACTGTCAATAAATCTTGAATCTCTAACAACGTATTAAAAATGAAAGTGATCAAGTATCACATTTACACCAAAAATATGAATAACAAAACCAACTAAAAGTGTCAAGTAACTACTATACATCTGAGGAAAAAAGGCACTAAAAGAAACATTTCACTTTTAATACTCACTCTTCCCCAGTCCTACAATTATTGTGCTTAATCTGACCTTTTCCACAATACGAAATAACATCCTTCCCTGGAATTTTCATTAGGGGAAGACTCCTTGCCACTTCAGTATCAAAGATGCAAGAAGGATGCTAAATCACTACATAGGCCATCCAAGCAGTCACCAAAGGCAGAAAGTCTTTTTTTTCTGTGACCCCATCCTATTTTCTAACCAAGAGAGTGAAAAAAAGTGGTTAGAAAAATAGTGATGACCATGCTGATGTAGACATATGTTGAGAACTTCTGCATACTAACAGCGTACAACTGTTTGCAGTCAGACCTGCCTTCTTCCTTTTCTTCCAAAGGAAGGTAAGGGTTTAGGGGCAGAGGTACAAGGTAAAGCTACAACCAAAGCGGCTGGTGGAGAGGAGACAACTCCCAGAGCATGTGCTTAAAGCCAGTCTGTCCTCCATGGTAACTCAGTCATTTGATTTCTTCTTCTCACGTGGATGCCAGGGAATGGTGTGTTGGTCTACCCTGGTGAAGAAACCGAGTTTAACTTCCTGGAATGGCCTCTTTGACAAGAGCGCAAGATGCTCGTTGCATCCAAGGCATCACAACAACATTTTGAAGCCCAAGATAAAGTTCCATGTGGAATAGTTTTGCAACACCAAAGGAGTTCCTTCACTGGAAGCTCTGAAGTTGTCCTGGCTCTTCATGCATGAATAAGTCACATCCCTCTCGAAGGCATACATCCAATCACTGCTGCAGCCGAACAGCTCCTGCTTAAGGGTGTAAAAACCTCGCCTTCTCGATGGCTCGAGGCACACGCAGAACTGCAAGCCAAAATGCCACTTTTCTCAGTGCTATCCTCACTTTAAATAACAAATGAGAAATGAGGGGAGAGCTTCAAGGAGGAGACCAGTACACACAGCACAAGAAAGGAAAAGAAAGCATTTTGAGATAAAAAGGAAATACATTTGTAGGGGCGGAAACCAGCCTGATGAAATAAATGATGGGAATAAAGATGAAAGGTAGTGCACATATCAGCCTTTCAGAAACATGACGAAATCAGAGGGCTTGGCTGCTGTTCCGTGTGCAACTCCCTTTGAAGTCAAACTCTGCGGTAAGAAAATTTATGATGAGACCTTTGAAACAGCAACAAAACCTTTAAGATTTAACCCTTGTGAAAATGCTTGTCCAAGCTAATAAACCCACAGATTCACATGTAAAGCATTCCTTCTATGGTATCCTACTCCTATTGCATAACATTCAAATGTTTTGGGAATTAAATCCTCTTAAACCATCACACTGATACACTGGCAATTTGTGGAAATCCAGCAAGTTACAAAACACTCACTCTGCTCCACCTGCCATAAACCCACACAAACAGAAAACTGTAGCTATACACTGCACTCTGCCACTATTACTTGCTCATGTAAACATGTGCTCTTGCTGTTAATGATAACACTTAATCAAAAGGAGAGGAAGGATGGTCTACCACATCACCTTCCGAGTCTCCTGCTTAAGGGAAGCCAAGCACTGTACGAGCTCTTAATTCAAACTCTTCTGCTTAGAAAAATGCAAAAATACCTGCTAAACCCAAAACTTGTTATTTTTTCTTACAAAGAAAAGTGGGGTTTTTTAAGCCTACAGCTCCATGTCGGAGGAAACCCCCCACCCTCTGCAGAGCCCCTTTCATCACTGCTCCAGTCTTCAGCAATTTACCAGAGAGCTTTTAAATTCTGGAAGTACACTGATGCACAGTAACATGTCACTGCTTTACTGCGCGGGGGAATGGCTTGAACCTGCCAGAGGGGAGATTCAGCTGAGCTCTTGGGCAGAAGCTCTTCCCTGTGAGGGTGCTGAGGCGCTGGCACAGGGTGCCCAGAGAAGCTGTGGCTGCCCCATCCCTGGCAGTGTTCAAGGCCAGGTTGGACACAGGGGCTTGGAGCAACCTGCTCTAGTGGAAGGTGTCCCTGCCCGTGGCAGGGGCTGGAGCTGGAGGAGCTTTAAGGTCCCTTCCAATACAAACCAGTCTGATTCTATGTCTGCTTTGGGTCTTGATTCTCATTTATACTTAGAAGGGGAATTTGCTCTGCAACCCACGCTCTGCTACCACTGATTAAACCTTAGGGGCTGAGAGCAAAGGGCTGGTTGAGAGCAGGATCTGTGCAGTCACTGTACAAGCCCATGGGGAAGCGTCCCTGGACCCCACCACCAGGCACAGGGATGCTCCAAGTGGTTGTGCTGGTTATGAACAGTCCCACCAGCACACACTGGTGTGCTCTCTGTATGCCAAGCTCAGGGTCCTAAGAGCTGAATTACCTGGGAAGCTGACACCTGGGAACCTATAAATTTGGTCAAGTATTCAGAGCTTCTTTAAGGCAGAAAGATTTAAGACAGCCTCCATCAAAACCAAAGTGAGCACATCGCTCTCACTGTACATATCTGACACCATCACCTACTTAAAGACTAAATGAAGAAAGTACCAAAAATGGGTACAATCCTTCCCCAGCTATCCTGCAGGTTTTTGGCAGTGTGAGTATCAACAGTTGCAGGTTATCCTGTATACCTGGGAAAACCACTAGTCAGAGGCTGGCACAGCACTACAGCTGCTGTAACTCCATTGTAGCACCTGAGCTGCCTGTGCATGTCCCCAGGCTTATCCTCAGCCACAGAATTAAAAGGGAACAAGAGGCAGTGAAGGCATTCAAACCAAAACACCTTTTGACAGCAGCAGATTCAGAACTACATGTGAAGCAAGGGCAGTTCAGAGCCAGACACCACCCTGCTGGGCTACCGCTCAGCTCTGCTCAGCTGCACGTCTGGTCCAACAGCTGTATCCTGCTGGTAATGTGTTACCATCAGTTTCATTCTGAAGACACAACAGATGCCTTAATTACTACAAATATTTTTGTTTCAAATGCACAAGCACTGCCCAGGGTAACAAAGCACTTTCCTCCTCCCCATCATCATTTTCACGTAGATCAACAAGTTTTAGAAGTACCAAATTCTGGTCTACCTCTAAAATGCACCGTCTGCTGAGGGAGCTTAGAATTGAGTAAAAGAAAATCTGCTAAAACACAGCATAAGCATGAGTAGAGCTGAAACCGTGAGGAAAACGTTGATTTGAGATCTGCCACAGAAAGCCAAACAAACAGAAGGCAACAACATTACCCATGGCACTGGCACAACAAAGAATTAAAATGAGACAGAAGATGACACAAAAATAACCAGAAAACAGAAAGTGAGGAGTGCAGAAATAAAGAGAAAACACAGATTACTTATTTTTAGGGTTCCCATAACAGAGAACTCTGAAAACGCTTTTTTCCTTGGCCTTCTACGTTATCACTCAAGCGTATCACAGAGTCCCAGCCTGGTTTGTATTGAAAGGGACCTTAAAGCTCCTCCAGCTCCAACCCCTGCCACGGGCAGGGACACCTTCCACTAGAGCAGGTTGCTCCAAGCCCCTGTGTCCAACCTGGCCTTGAACACTGCCAGGGATAGGGCAGCCACAGCTTCTCTGGGCACCCTGTGCCAGCACCTCAGCACCCTCACAGGGAAGAGCTTCTGCCTCAGAGCTCATCTCAGTCTCCCCTCTGGCAGGTTCAAGCCATTCCCCTTGTCCTGTCCCTACAGGCCCTTGTCCAAAGCCCCTCTCAAGGTTTCCTGGAGCCCCTTTAGGCATGGGAGCTGCTCTAAGGTCTCCCCAAAGCCTTCTCTTTGGGCTGAAAGCACACCAGGATGTATTCCTAAATGGAATTCCTAAGTTAGGAGCTCACAGTTCTACACATTACACAACACAGGGCAACGAACAGCCTGGGCTGAGCCCCACCACATCAGGCAGAGATATTCCCTGTGCACTCAAATACATCATAGAAACAGGGCCTTCAGCTGGGCACATTTGTTTGGTTTTCTCTTCCACTCCAGATAACAGCAACAGGGCCGGACAGGAAGGATGGAGTAAGTGTTTCCTAGCAGTGAAATAATGTGGTTTTTTAAAGTCACAATGAATCAAACATTATCTTTCACTCAACCCAGCACCTATGACTTGAAGAAAAGAGAGTGCCTTGACTTGCAACATCCTTGTCTTAATACTCATTTTAAAATCAAACCCTAATTAATCCATTTTCCACCCTTCCACATTTGAAATATTTCATAAAACTCAAATAATCCAGGGGCAGAGAGAACAAAAATCTAAAAAGACACAAACAAACAACAAACCCAAAGCCAAAACCCCCTTCTCGTTATCACCCAACGCCAGTCAAATCCGCAGATATCTAGTATCAAAATAAAACTACACCCACTGTTTCAGGATCAGAATATTAAGATCAGGGGTGATAGAGAGACATGTACACTGTGATCACCGCCCATCAGAACAGCAGGCTGGTTTTAGAAGATGTTGTGGGAAATATTTCTACTTCAAATTCAATTCATAGGCATCAACTCTAAACAGAAGTGAAGGATGTTCCAAGTTCATACTCAGAATTAAAGCAATAAGCATACTTATAATACTACTACAACCAGGACTTGGAATGAGATGTTTGACCCCTGCCCTTGGTGTATACTGTCCAAGAAAGGGAGACTCTCACCAGATGATGACTGGGTTATGGTCGCGTGGGCACGTGAAAGCTCATCCTGGCACTGTCACATGCAGGCATTTTGTGTAGTCAAAGAAAATACAGGTAGGACAGGAATGCAGTCAGTCATTTAAAGATCTTGAGTATCAGCACTCTAGCACCACCACACTCATTCCCTAACCTACTTTCTCCCTTTCTTTTTTAAGCTAACAAAATTACATGTTATGTTTAGGTTTTCCCCTTCTTGACGTCATTATGCTTCTATCCTGGCCTAAGCTTGTCCTGAGAATTCAAGAACTGCATCAGCCTCCCATTACAGAGGAGCTATATACATTCAGTGGTATGAAGACAGAAGGAAAAGTTTTCAGAAGCACCTACGTGACTTCAGCTCTCATATTCCAATTTCAAATGAACCATTTTCAACCCAAGCAGAAGTGTCTGAACTTGTATGGTCAAGTCTGATGGGCACATTGGAAATCTTTACCCTAAAGATTTAAACACCCTACAGGTTTAAATAACATGGATTTTAAGAGTCACCTAAACTGGAACAGAGCAAGACAGAGTTTTCAAGTGTGGGCACTCAGGTGTCTCTCAGCAGCACTGAGACAACAGAAACTGAACTGCAAGGATCTCCATCTGCCTCCAACCAGCAGAACCAACCAAAGCTCCCTTGCTGCACTGGCAATGAAGGGAAGGTTCTCCGCCCCACGCAGTGCCAGGATCACTCCTGGGCCCCAGGGTGTCCTCCGAGGAGTTTTCCATGGGTCTGTTCAAGGCATTTCCCTGCCCATGTCAGCACAACCCACACATGGCCCCAGGGAGGATGAGCTCTATGGGTCCCAATGTGAGCTCCTTGCACCCCTCTCCCAGGGGAAAAACCAAACGCTGTTGGAAAACCAAACATTAAACTGTTCTCTCACTGCAGAGAAAGAAAAGAGTACAGCAGACAGAAGAAAAGACAGCATTTTAAAATCGTTAAAATCCGATGCAGTAACAGCAGTGAAGCAAGTGCCAGGCAGATTGGTTTTGTGGCCACTACTGTGGTAGGCTTATGGAAAGGTAAATGTGAAGTTTTCAATGGGAAATTTCATCACTGCAGACAGAGGAAGCACAGAGAGCAAGGAACGTGTGGAGGGGGAGAAACAGGGAGGGGCTGGTGTCTCAGAATGGGTTGGGTTGGAAAGAACCTTTACATTTCATCCAGTCCAATGCCGTGCCATGGACAGGGGCATCAGAGGAGGGGAAAAAACAGTGACCCACAGGTAACCAGAACTCCATCTTCTGCTGTTAGCAAGAGTATGCAGTGATAAAAAACAGGAAATGTTTATGCAGCAAGAATGCTTAAGTAAACACAAATGTACCCAAAAAAAATCACAGCATTCATATTCATGAGATGCACGTGCTCATGAAACTTTGAGGAGTATTTGTGGATCTAATACTGCATTAACGTTTCTAATGAAGCAGCAAAAGTACTCAAAGAACGAAGCAGCACAGGCACAGCCCCTCTCCACTGTTCACATGTTTATTCATGAGCTCCCAGGTCAGCACTGCAGCAGGTTATTAGTGGATGCGGTTAGCTGGCAGGAGCCAACCAGCCTGTTATCAGAACTTGCTTCTGGCAGTCAGAGAGGGAAAATAGCTATTTTCTCCTCTTTGCAGAAGCATAGCCAGGTCACCACCATCAGGGATCTAGGAAAGACTATCCCACCCAGGCAAACTGCCTACTGAAGGTATTTTAAGTCATTCTTCTCTAAAACACTGATCTCCACGACAGAGCATTTGCACGTACAGCATGTGCTGGCCAAGTAAACAGAGCCTGTACAGAGCATCTCAAGTGCAACACGTGCTGCTGCCACACAGTAACGTTCAGGCTGCTTTAAACACGTCAGAGAAAGATCCAACGCAGAGCCAAGGCACGAGGGTTTGCTGGTGGGGTAAGGGGGAGCGGGACACGGCCCTGGAGGGTCCAGGCAGCTTCAGCAGCAGCATCCCCATCACAGAGCCCCCAGCCTGGACCAGTCCCGAGCTGCAAGCAGGGACACGTGCCAGAGGGATGCTGGCCACAACAGATCAATCCCTGGAGCAAGGGAAGGTGGGACTGCGTCAGTGGGGGACTCCGTGACCATCCTGTCCTCTTGGGATGCACTGTGAAAATGCATACCCTTACCCTACCTCGAGGTCCAGCAAAGCTTGACTAAAGGTGGGGTGTTTAAATTTAAGTGTGTATCTCCAACTGAAATTTGAAATCGGAAATGGAAAATGGATTAAAGGATCTGGAAATGGTTTTCCAGCCCAGCTCAGGTGAAGTCTGTCTAAGCAGGAGTCCCTGTTCATAACTGAAACCACATCAGGTCACAGCACAGAAACTTACTCCTCAGCCGAAGAGGAAGGGCCCCACCAGCAGAAACAGCCACTGACAGCTCCAACAGGTAACTCAAAAGCAAAGTCACAAACCAAGCTAACACCATCTTTACCGTGCCTGAACAGCACCAGCACTGCTCCAGAAACTGACTGGGCTGTCGCCAGTCCCGACTCCAGCAGCACCAACCCAGAGGGGAAATCGGGAACGCTCAGAGCAGCCCCTCCACTCCCCACCCCGCAGCGGAGCACACCCGAGCAAGCCCCGTTTTGTTGCTGTAGAAAGCTGCATTTTTCATGGCAAGAGAGTCATTCGCTAGAGCAGAAGCGTTCCCCGCTCTGGTCACGCTGAACGCCCAACAACAAACACACTC
>NW_009922491.1:30636-31164 GCF_000696875.1 Nestor notabilis
GGTCGGTGACAGGGGTTTAAAGTGGCGGCTTTGGGCACGCTGAGCGGGAGAAGGCAGGAGAGCAGCCTGAACCGCAGCCACGGACACAGTGGGCTCCGCTCAGAGCAGGAATCGCCTTTAGGCTTGAGCCACGGTAATGGGAGCACACAGCAGTGGTATCAAGGGGAGCACACAATAGCAGTGCCCGACGGGAACACACAGCAGTAGTGAGCTGATCAAGCCTGCCACCACCCCCCTCGCTGCTTTACTCACAAACAGGCACTGCACAAGCCCACCACCATTACCAGGAAAATCACAAGTATTTTCGCAGCGTTCATTTCATACAAACCGACACTTCACGTGTGCAAATATTGTGGTAATAATCTGTCAGAGTTTACTAAACTTGGTGAAATGACAAACTGCATCCCCTGACTACCCCCACACAGTCAGAGCGTGTGCTTCACACCAGCCTCCAGCAACCAAAGCGAACCCTGAGCAGGAGAACAGCACGTTTGCTGTAGGGTGCCTGGAGATGTGCACGCAGGGCTG
>NW_009922492.1:0-5996 GCF_000696875.1 Nestor notabilis
TGACTGCTGTAGCTGAACCCAGGACATGACCACACCACATAGCTCAGTGTCATCAGCAGATTTGCTGAGGGTGCTCTCAGTCCCACTGAGGAACACCACTCATCACCACCCTCCACTTGGACTTTTAGCTGTTGACCACAGTTCTTTGAGTACGACCAACCAGCCAATTCCTAATCCTCGAAGCAGTCCATCCATCAGATCCATGTCTCTCCACTTTAAAGACAAGGATGTTGTGTGGGACAGCGTCATATACCCTGCACAAGTCCAGGTAGCTGAGGTCAATTGCTCTTACCTTATCACCCAATGTTGTAACCCTGTCCTAGAAGGCCACCAAATTTGTCAGGCATGGTTTACACTTAATGAAGCTATGTTGGCTGTCACCAATCATCTCCTTATTTCCTACGTGCCTTATTATAGTTTCCAGGTGGGTCTGTTCCATGATTATGTCAGGCACTGAGGTGAGACTGACCACCCTGTTGTTCCCAGGGTCTTCTGTTTTTTCCCTTTTCCAGACAGTAGGAACTTTGCCAGACTGCCACAACTGCTCTAATATGATGGATAAAGGCTTGGCAATTTCAGCTGAGAGTTCTCTCAGGACCCATGGATGCACCTCGTTGGGTCTCATGGACTTGTGCACCTTCAGGTTCCTTAGATGATCTCAAACCTGATCTTCTACAGCAGGTGGTTCTTCATTCCCCCTGTCCCTTCCTTTGCCTTGTGCAACTTGCACGCTATGGCTGGAGCTCTTGTCGGTGAAGACTGAGGTAAAAAAATCATTAAGTACCTCAGCATTCTCCATGTCCTCTGTAACAGGTCTTCCATTTCCTTCTGGAGAGGGCTTACATTTTCCCTTGTCTTCCTTTTATCCCCAGTGTACCTACAGAAACTTTTCTTGTTGCCCTCAATGCCCTTGGCCAGATTTAATTCTGTCAGGGCTTTAGTTTTCCTAATCTGATAACCGTCTGCTCTGACTATTTCTCTATATTCCTCCCAGGCTACCTGTCCTTGCTTCCACCCTCTGTAGACTTCCTTTTTGTGTTGGAGTTTTTCCAGGAGTTCTTTATTTACCCATGCAAGCCTGGTGTTTTTGCTTGACTTCCTCTTTGTTGGAATGAATCACTCCTGAACTTGGAGGGGATGACCCTTGAATATTAACCAGCTTTCTTGGGCTCCTCTTCCCTCCAGTGCTTTATCCCACTGCACTCCACCAAGCAGATCCCTCAAGAGGCCAAAGTCTGCTCTCGTTAAGTCAAGGACAGTGAGCTTGCTGTTCACCCTCCTTGCTGCCTTAAGCATAAAGCTTTTAGCACAGCTGAGATACTTCCATCTTTACCAACATAGTCGACGCAATTGTGCCTGGGGAATATCACAGTTCCAAATGAGCTGGTAGAATCTGTCCCCAGGAAAATTAAATATTAGACAATGAATTCATGAAGACATTAGAAAAACAGAAAGTGTCTTACAGTATGCCTTGAGTAATCAGTCTTTTTCTGAGCAGCTTCAAAGTAGCTGTAAAAGTAACAGCTATCAGACCTTCTCCATTCCTCTCAGGAACACAGATAGTTTCCACAATGAAGATAATGCAGTCTCCAGCTATATTATCTAGCTACTTGCTGAAATAGCATTTGTACAAACAAACTCATAGCCATTCCCTTCTTTCCTCCATCTTCAGGCTATGCATTCCCTACTGCAAAGCAGTTACCTCCATAGATTTTTCCAGCCTCTGAGACACACTGGTTTCTCTTCAACCCAGAAGGTGATGCTAATGGTGAAGTTTTGTTTCTACCGTGATACTCAGGTACTGTTGTGGAAGAAGAAAATAAGATATACTAGAAAAAATGCTGTTTAAGCAGCATGGCTGCTTTTGACACTGAGTGAGGTAGTTTTGTGAACAGGTGTGTCATACAGTTGCACTCATATGTTGAGAACTTTGCCAATTTATTTAGCACTACTACAAGCTGGTGAAGTCCTCATACTGTGGGTGCACTACTAGGAGCAATACTACTGAGGGACTTAGAAAGGTTATAGAAATCAGACATAATTACTTTATTTGGGAGGTCTGTGTAAGCACCACCAGTTGTTTTGTGTTCAAGTTCGATACACTTTCTATTGTGAGAAATCTAGTCCTTTGCAGGCAACACGCTCATTGGCTTCAGAACTAGTCCAAATGGAACTGTTTAAAATTATTTCTCCACATAAAATGCTTTACTGAAGTCACTGAACAAGGGGAGCAGATAGTGCCTTTTTTTTTTTTTTTTTTTTTTACATTTATTTTCTCTGTCAGATTAATTTCCAAGGGGAGGCTAATTGAAGGCTTAAAGCCCCATTGCTATTGACTTTTCTTTTTGTGTCAGACTTGTTTATATCTTCTTATATTTGAGATATTTCAGAATATATTGAAAATCTGCAAACTTATAGAAACGTGGATAAAATAATATGTTTACTTTTTTGGTTTTATTTTTCATCCTGTGTGACATACAAGGATTATCTCTTTTCTAGAGAGAAAAGAAATAGTGTTAACCCATGTGTATTGCAAACTACATATTGAATTTTTTTATAAAATCATGTTAAATGGCTTTACTTTGTTAAAAATAGTGTTTTCTTGCTTCGAGTGAACTGTATGAAATGAGTTAGTTCCAAATGCTGAGAGAGAAATGTATGTATTGAATATGATGATACTTCTGAAAAGAACTAACTTCTGAAAACATTACAGGTTACCTAAAACTTTAATAGTTCCAGATATTATCAAAAAGGGAGAATAAATTTTTTGTTCTCTTGTATTGTTAACCTTTATTAAAGAAGGAAGGAAGACCCCTTTTTAAAATCTATTCTCCAGGCATAAGAAAAAAGAAATGGAAGAGAATTCTGTAAATATTGCCATTATATAATGCTGGATTAGAATTTTCAGAAATAATAAGGCATAAAAGCATTAGTACACACTATAAAATAACTAAAGGAGTTGTTCTTCTATGCCTAGTTTTATTATTATAATAAACAGAAACCATAGAATCATAGAATCATAGAATAGTTAGGGTTGCAAAGGACCTTAAGATCATCTAGTTCCACCCCCCCTGCCATGAGCAGGGACACTAGACACTAAACTATGTCGCTCAAGGCTCTGTCCAGCCTGGCCTTGAACACCACCAGGGTTGGAGCATTCACAACTTCCTTGGGCAACCTATTCCAGTGCCTCACCACCCTCACTGTGAAGAACTTCTTCCTTATATCTAACCTAAAGTTCCCCTGTTTAAGTTTAAAGCCATTACCCCTTGTCCTACCGCTACAGTCCCTAATGAAGAGTCCCTCCCCAGCATCCTTGGAGGCCCCCTCCAGATACTGGAAGGCAAAGAATAATTTTATGTAGATAAACCAATCATATTAATTACTCTTTTGTTCATAATTTGAAGCCCTCACAAAATCTAGTGTTACAAATTCTGACATCAATAAGTAAGTAATCATATACTTGTGACAAACATTCATTATGATAATAAGGAGCCTTTTTTATGAGAGGTGTGTTGTTATTTGATCTGCTGTTGGACTGAGAAGTGTTCTACTATAAAATCCATCTACTGTACAAGCAATCTTTGGTGATTTTGAGAAACTCCACATTTGCTATGTGGAAAAAAGAACTGAAAAAAAAAAAGACCCCAACCCGGCAAACCATCAAACAAAAAACCCCTGGGAAACTAAGGAGACTTTAGTATTTTCCTTTCTTTTCTCAATGGACAAAAGCAAAACAAAGTTCCTACTGTATTCATATCTCTGAAAGTCAGTCTACTAATAAATATAAGATTAATGTGTATTATGAATAGACTGCTTCATCTGCAAAGTAAATCTGGTTTTCTTTTCTCTAGAGACTAGAATTCATTTCTGAAAGCAACTGGGAAGGATCAAACAATTGTCTTTTCATTCTATTCCAATTAATACACTATACAAATACTTAATCTATCTTCAGATTCACCTAGCATCACACATTAGATATTTAAAAATTTGGTGATTTATAGTAGTTGAAGGCATACTAACAGAAATCTTTCAGTAGCATTCACAGTAATAGATGTGCTTTCTGCCTTCTCTCCTCCAGCTCCTCTCAGGTCTTTCAGACACCCCCACTGTGCAGAAAAATAAAGCGCAGTTACTCAAAGAACATGCAGAAGTACTGCATTCTGAAATGATGAGAAACAGGCTGGAAATTAGAAAGACATTTTTCCAGTATTTCCCTTAATTTATCTATTTTGTACATTTTGAAAATATTAGCAGTGTGACTAGTGTTATGGCATGAACAGTAATTTTTCTGAGAGCATGAATGACAAATATGAGTATTTTGTGGTTTTAAACAAACCTGTAGTTTCAGATAGCTCAAACCATAATATTCCTTTCAGATATTATACCACGTCTCTTGTTCTAGGTGCACTGACTGCCATGCAAGGGTCACTCTGTAATCTTACCACTATACTTTTTATGTATTGTGAACAAGGCAGTAGCTACACTTCTGATACTATGTCAGTATTTTTTTTTTTTCTTCCCCTTCACTCTTCAGTCCATGAATATAATTCAAAGACATTTGTTCCCTATGGTGGTTTAAGTGCATTAATTTTCTTGCAGTGCTGTTATGGACTGCACACTAATCTTAGAACAGTACTTGCACTTTTTCCATACCCATTGTTCAGCAATCAAGCCAGAGAAAAGCTTTAATTATCAAGCTCCCCAACAGCCTTAGGTTTATTCACAAGGACGCCAATGATCTGTGCTCTAATCTCACATTTTACAACAAAGAAGAGGACCTGAGCAGTGAACCCAAACACATAAAACCTATAATTGTCTTTGTGGCTTCACATTTGAGAACTGACTTTAAGAAATCAGAGGCAAAGTGCATGCTAGCAAAAGTGTCTTCAACTGTCCAATCCTTTTTCTGATAAATCCTATGTATTACGTAGTGCACTGAGAACCTTTTATTCAGGCTCAAGTGAAATAGGATAGGTACAAAATTGAGACCAGGTGTCATTTCTAGGCCCCAAATTAATGTCATCCTCTCAGCATGGCTCCAGGGGATCTGCTGAAATTTCAGTTTCCAGAGCAGTATAGTTTCTGCTTTGCTTCTTTCCTTGCCTTCCATGTAGTGTACATGAAACCACAGCAGATGGGCAGATCTCTGAAGGCGACCCCACAATTACAGGTTTCTGCAAATTGACTCTTTTGATTTCATATCTTTCCTATATTGCCTGGGATTGTACTAAGCCCAGAAGAAAGCAGGTCTGAAGTGATTCCTGTTCTGCAAGGTCAGTCCTAACATCATGACAGCTCATGTGAGTCATCCTTCCCAACAGTATCATGCTGCCCTCTGTACCATGCTTCTTACTCCTGAAGTATCAGTGTGAATGTTCATTTGTCCTCTTTTAAAAGTGACAAACTCAAAAATTAAAGTGGCCTTTCTGGAAGATACATGTCAGGTTTCTAAACTTCGGTTGGGTAATTCCTTGGGTAATCTTGCAGCTTTCATGACATGCCATTCATAAATAACTACACTGGGAGCCGTTCTGGTTCCTGCTGGCATTTTGTCAAATTTGAAAAGTTCAAAAAAATGTTGACAGGTTCAGAACATTTATATTTGGACTTATCAACATTTTCCAATGGGAAAGTGTTTAACTAGCCTATGTTCTGTTGAAGGACTGAGGAAGGAAATTTGCAGCAGTAACAAGGGAGGCAAAAGAAGATAAATGTATAAATAACTGCCACCTTGCTCAATGACATGTTTGTGGAGGAAAATCTTCACACTTCACAAATGGTGAAGGGCTACTCAGAATATGCTGTCAGTACTTTCTCATAGTAAGAACCAGCTGCTTTGAGTTATACCTCAATTGCCGCAGTGAATATCTCCAGAGAGGATGCCTTCAACCCTGGAGTAGGGAGAAGCTCAGCGTCCCGGAGCCTCAGTTAGGAGCGGCAAGAGCCACCGAGGGAGCCTCAAGCCCTCAACAGGATTTGCCCAGGAGCCGGCA
>NW_009922492.1:6082-6668 GCF_000696875.1 Nestor notabilis
CGGGAGCGCGGCAACAGGGCGGACAAATGGGGCGTGGCGCGGCAGTTCGAGCGCGCAGCGAGTGGGCAGGTGAGCGCTCGCCTCAGGCGCAGGGCCTGGTTCTGGGAGCTCTGCTGTGGCTGCCCCAGAGGTGGCCAGTGCAGGCACCAAACAGAGCTGATAAGAGGGGAGGCTGCAGTGCAAACCTCGGGGTGTAGAAAGTGCCTTGACTGGTGTCTTGAGGAGAGGGTGCACAAGGGACATGGCTGCATTCGATGTGCCCTAGTGGAGGACCTCCAGCAGCAGGTGGCTGAGCTGCAGGATGCTGTTTGTAAACTAAAAGATGCTGTGGAAGCTGAAAGGAAGCTGGGCTGCTTGTTCCAGAGCCAAACTGTACAGGGGCCACAAGCGTCCATCATTGCTCATACAGGAAAGAAGGAGGGCATCAACCCAGGAGGCTCGAAACTACTAACAAAAAACAAAACAAACAAACAACAAGAAAAGGAGGAGGAGGACAATCGTCAGCAAGGAGATTCTTCCAAAATCTGATGTCCCCACCCAGAACCACTTTGCAGTTCTGCAGGGGGCTAACAAGGAAACACCCACC
>NW_009922492.1:6789-7068 GCF_000696875.1 Nestor notabilis
TAGTGCTGCCAGGACGCTGCAGGCTCCCCTACACTTTCTGCCACCAGGCCCCAGGAGTTTTCCTATGGAGCTGCTCCCAGCCAGGTAGACCTCTGCCTGGCCTGTATCCTTTCTCATGACCATCTTATGGGAGGAAAAAGAAGGATAATATTTAACTACCCATTGTGTCTAACCACACGACAGATGCAATGGGTCATGTAAGGATCAAATAGAATTCTGAGTTGTCATTACTCCTCTGTAAAATCACAAAATACACAGAATCATAGAATAGTTAGGGTT
>NW_009922493.1:0-34846 GCF_000696875.1 Nestor notabilis
TATTTTATTTATTATAATAAAAATTTATTTATCATAAATAAATAGTTCCTTCCTATGGAGTTTGTACTATAAATGTAGACAGGGTAAATTTGTGCTTCCATACAGAAGGACTTGTACTGTTCAGTAAGAAAACAACAAAACAAAACAGAAGTCTCATTGTGCATGTTCCTCTTTCCAAAGAATGCAATGATATTGAAAATAATATAGCTGCAATCTTTGCATGGAAGCCAACATGAAATCTAAATATGAGAACACAGAAAGCAAATACGACACAAACCAGATCCTCAGGTGGTATAAACCGTAATTTTTTTTTTTTTTGCTGAAGTATCTAAGCATGACATTTTTCGTCAATTGATGGTCTGCACTCAGTATTTTGTAGCTTCTTAAACAGCGGAAACAGTTCTAATTGAATGTTTCTCTACCTTTGATCATATCAACAGTATACAAACCAAAACAACATTGAAGTGTTAAATACATTCCCCTTTCCTTTCATCCGGAATAGTAAATTGCAGTAGACGCATAGAAATAGTTTGGTGGGCACTTTATGAGGTGGCTAAACCTAATGATAAAGATTAAGGGAACCTTAGCCTTTGTTCAGCAGAATTTTTTTAGTATGTGCTTATCCTGAAATGTGCATTCCACTGAAACCAACAGAATACACTTGTGATTAAAGGTGGGGAATATTGTTAGATGTTATGCTAAAATGAATCCTATATAAGGATTCCAAAGCTGCTGCTAAAGGTTTAGAAGCAACCTGGTTTCACTCATACAGTATTAACCAGTGTCCTGGGTTCAGCTACAGCAGTCATTTTTTCTCCTTCTCAGTAGCTGGTGCAGTGCTGTGTTTTTGACTTTCAGTCTGGGAACAATGCTGATAACACCGATGTTTTTAGTTGTTGCTAAGTAATGTTCACTCTGACCAAGGACTTTCTCAGTCTCATGCTCTGCCAGAGAGGAGGGGAAGCCAGGAGGAAGCAGAGGCAGGACACCTGACCCAAACTGGCCAAAGGGGTATTCCATACCACAGCACGTCATGCCCAGTATAGAAACTGGGGGGAGTTACCTGGAAGGCCCAGATCGCTGCTCGGGTCGGGCTGGGTATCGGTCGGCGGGTGGTGAGCGGTTGTGTCCTTTTCCCTTGTTATTCCTCTTATCATTATTATTGGTAGCAGTAGTGGTTTGTATTATACCTTAGTTACTGGAGAGCTGTTATCTCAACCCGTGGGAGTTACATTCCTCCAATTCTCCTCCCCATCCCTCCAGGAGCGGGGGGAGGAAGGAAAAGGGGGGGAGTGAGCGAGCGGCTGCGTGGTTCCAAGTTGCCGGCTGGGCTTAAACCACGACAGCCAGTTAGTTAAACTTCCATGATGTACTAGAGTACTGTGGTTTGTTTTGTCTATATGTTGCCCCCAGGAAGAAAGTTGAAGCAGAAAGAATACACTACAATGTATAACAGAAAAGATTCTAACTGTCCATTTGCAGAGGAAAATGGTGTTTCCTTATTACCTTTAAAGTTTCAGTAAATGTATTCACTGTAGTTTCTGTTTTCCTTCATTATTAGTAAGCACTGTAATGTATAAAATACATATTTTGCATATAGAATTTTATCAATTGTTGTTAATTATTCCTAAATTAGTCTGAGACAAATGGCCTCTGTTCAGGTTTGACCAACTTTTGCATCTGCAGAGGAAAAATTTCACCCCACATCTCTGAAATATTCTGTTTATTGCATCATCACCCCACAGAAGCAAATATATATCATCCATACAGAGACAAAAGTTGCCAGGTTTATGAAAATGGACTTTTCTGAAGTTACTTTAATAACCATGCAAATAAACACCATAGTGAAGCAAATTTATTTCGCTCAGTGACAGCAATCATCATGCAGTAATAGTCCAAAGAACTGGTTACAGACTGTCCTGTTTCTGGACTTGTCCCTAGAAAGCAAGCTAGAACAGCCAACCTTCTCAGCAACTGAAATAGCTGGGTATATGTCCCTTTCCAGTGCATGGATGTTCCATATAGTTTTCACTTGAATGCCCACTGCCATATCTCAGAGGCTGTGACTTTTGTTAGTATACAAACATCTTGTTTTATTTCTTCCATTTAATTTTTCTTTGATATTGTTCTTTCAGAGACTCACAAAGACCCCTAGTCCACAGGGCACACTCTGTACAGGTATGAGTGACAGCTGTAGAATCAACTCTCAGTTTACAAGAATACTTTCCCAGAATTGGCTTTCTTCTTGTGTTACCATGACATTCGGGATCACTTGAATGAAAGCTGTTTCCCACTTCAAACAAAATGTTCTTCATATGGGATCTTACTTCTCATTTCACTACAGACAGTATTTGCTGACCTTAAAGATTTGCCGTAAAGCCCATCTGTGTGTTGAAGCTTTGCCTTCAAAAAACAAAAAAAAGGTAATTTTGTTGGCAAGACTGAATAAAATTACCTATGATAAAGCTAGGACCTAGGGATCTGTTATTTCAATGGGAAAGACATTGTAGTAGATATAAAAGGAAAAGGGAGGATGATTTATTCTTTTTTTTTAATTGTTTTATGTATTTCTTTACTATATGTATGGAGCATGAAACAGGCTCTGTAAACAAATCTGAATTAGCAAACATCATCATTTTAGAACAGCTTCACAATGTCCACCTCAAATTGTCTTTATCTTTTTGCCTTTTGCCCCTTTTTTAACCAAGAGGTTTTATTCTTCTTTAATACTATAAATAAAAATCCTTCAAATCTGGAATTTTAAGTTAATATGACTTGACACAGTTGGCCATTATCACACTTATCAAGAACCCTGATAATCTATTGCTGACAAGCAAAATTCTAAACTACATTTTCATGGTAAAAGATAATAGGAAGTGTACTTTTAAGTTTTTTGGGAAGAGATTTCCCACATCGTGTTTTGTGCTATTGAATTCAGACAATCAAGTTAAAATCTGTAAGATTAGTACTTGGAGAATATGCAGCTAAAACTAAAGGTCACTAGGTGTATATGTGGCTCATCTAGGTGGGATAAATAGAGTGGAGTTCAAGGATTCATCCATCTGTCTAAAAAGGGTTCCCATTTCCTTCTTTCTCTTCTTCTTTCTCTCCATGACTCCCCAGTTTCCTACTATAAATTTAATTGATCATCAAACTTCAACCAGTCAGAAATCCCTAGCACATGGACCAACTTTCCACTCTTTGAAAACAGAAGTAAGACTTGAGTTGATTTTAGTCAGAGGAAGATCACAGAAACATAGAATCATAGTTAGGGTTGGAAAGGACCTGAAGATCACCTAGTTCCAACCCTCCTGCCATGAGCAGGGACACCACACACTAAACCATGTCACTCAAGACTCCATCCAACCTGGCCTTGAAGATCACCAGGGATTGGAGCATTCACAACTTCCAGTGCCTCACCACCCTCACTGTGAAGAACTTCTTGCTTATATCTAACTTGAACTTCACCTGTTTAAGTCTGAACCCATTACCCCTTATCCTACCACTACAGTCCCTAACGAAGAGTCCCTCCCCAGCATCCTTATAGGCCCCCTTCAGATACTGGAAGGCTGCTTATGAGGTCTCCACGCAGCCTTCTCTTCTCCAGGCTGAACAGCCTCAACTTTCTCAGCCTGTCTTGATCAAGGAGGTGCTCCAGCCTCCTTATCATTCTCTTGGTCCTCCTCTGGACTTGCTCCATGTCCTTTTTATGTTGAGGACACCAGAACTGTACACAATACTCCAAGTGAGGTCTCACAAGAGCAGAGTAGAGGGGCAGGATCACCTCCTTCAACCTGCTGGTCACGCATCTTCTGATGCAGCCCAGGATATGGTTGGCTTTCTGGGCTGTGAGCACACACTGAAGCTAGTTCTTGTTCAGTTTCTCATCAACCAACACCCCCAAATCCTTCTCCGCAGGGCTGCTCTGTTTCTCATCAAGCATTAAGAGTTGTGCAGTCCTCACTTTCAAGTTTCACAAAGCCTTACCTGGCTATTCCAGGTTTCATAACCTGGATGGTTTCATAATCAAGATACTATTTTGTTGCTATGTCATGATACTAATTTAAATTCCTCCAAGGCTTTAGCTGTGTGAGGTTTTCTGTGTGTCCACTGTGGATGGTAATGATGTATTGTAAACACAGAACAGAAAAAAAACTAAATAACTGGGAGTCAAGGGAACATCTTTGGTTGTTGAAATTATTGTGTCTCTGCTGAAAATCAAAGGAGATGCAGCCTTTTATACCATGTGAGAATATATTTCCTTTGTACTCTTTTGCCAGTTTCATTATGAAGTTTTTGTGTCGTCTGTGGTCTGCCTTTTATGTGTCCCATATCTTAAATAAAGTGGACAGTATTTATTTCACTGAAATCTTGTGAAACTTAATTAACATTCTTAAGCTCATCTGAGAGTAAAAAGTGCAAACTATTATTCTTCATTATCCCATGAATTATTTTCATCTGATTCCCCAATAACCTCATATGCTTGCTTAATAACCTTCTCTAAAGTGAAAGTCTGAATGTAAATCTATCAGCTGTAATACTTCTCAAAAGCTGTTTCAAGTACAATCACTAAGAAGGCAAATTGTTCTAAAAAAGACATCATTATGATACATTTTTCTAAGATAAAAACATTTTAAAACCAAACAAAAGAAATTATTCATCACTGTAAGGAAGTAAACTGACGTTTGGATGTTGCCAGATATTTCAGCAGCAGACAGTTCCAGAGTCAGAAAATGTAAAGTAGCTGATGCTGATGTAGTTTAGAGAAATAGTATTAAGAAACAAAACAGAACAAAAAAACAATATGGAAAACATATCTAATTGCTTATGCACTTGCAAAAGTTTCTTCCTTCCTTCCCTATTGTAAAAGAATTTTAATGTCTTGTGCAAGTTCAGGATATTTTTTCTTTGGGCACTACTATAGAGATTGACTCACTATTTAAATGAAAATAATAACTCACAAAAGATATCTTAAATTAACATTTTATAGAAAAGCACCTTAGTCTGCAGAGAAGTTGAAGAAGGGCTACTAGCTGTGTAGGTGCTCTGCCACCATTCCTATACATACCTGTGATGCTGACTTTGCTTATGTGATGGTTTAAAGTTGGGGTTTGTTTTTGTTTTTTTTCTTTTGTTTTAAGTCTGCACTGATAAGAATAGAACCATAAAATCATAGAGCAATAGAATGGTTTAGCATGGAAGGGACATTAAAGGTCACCTAGTTCCAACCTCCTTCCCACAGTCAGGGACACCTTCCACCAGACCAGCTTGCACAAAGCCCCATCCAACCTGGCCTTGAACACTTGCAGGGATGGGGCATCCGCAGCTTCTCTGGGCAAACTGTTCCAGTGCCTCACCAATCTCACAGTAAAGAATTTCTTCCTAATATCTGATCTAAATCAATGTTTTTTCACTTCAAAGCCATTCCCCCTTGTCCTATCACCACATGCCCTTGTAAAAAGTCCTTCTCCCGATTTCTTGTAGGCCCCCTTTATGTATTGGAAAACTGGTCTAAGGTGTCCCCAGAGCCTTCTCTTCTCCAGGCTGAAGTAATCCAGCTCTGTCAGCCTGTCTTCATAGAAGTGCTCCAGCCCTCTGGTCATCTTTGTGGTCTTCTACTGGACTCACTCCAATAGGTCCACATCCTTCTTATGACAAAGGCCCAAAGCTGAATGCAGTACTCCAGGTGGGGTCTCACAAGAGTGGGGTAGAAGAGGAGAATCACCTCCCTCAGCCTGCTGGTCACAATCTTTTTGATGCAGCCAAGCAGACAGTTGTCTTTCTGTGAGCTGTTGGCTCACATTGAACTTCTTGTCTAGCAGCACCCCAAAGTCCTTCTCCACAAGGCTGCTCTCAATTCAGTCTCAGACTATCCTGTATTAGTGCTTTGGATTGCCCCAACTCACATGTGGGACCTTGCACTTGACCTTGTTGAACTATATGGGATTCTCACAGGCCCACCTCTCAAGCCTGTCAAGGTCCTTCTGGATAGCATCACTCCCACATTATGTTGACCACAGCTCGGTGTCATTGGAAAACTTCCTAAGAGTGCACTCAATTTCTATTGTCACTAGTCTGTCAGCTCTTTAGTTTTTATGATTTCTTAAGTTATTCTCAATTTCCTCCCTTCATTAACTTTTTCAGTGATGCAAAGTATTCTGCATTTCTTACAGTTCCCATAATTAAAATCATACCTGCTGCTCTATAATGGTTATTTCTATAAGCACTATAGCTGTACTATAAGTACTCTACTATAAGAACTATAACTACTATGCTTTCTGCATATCAATCTAGTAGCAAGATGGCACAGCAAATGTAGCTGCTACTCCTTTACTGTCTTGTGACATGTGACATCAAATCACTTCAGGAAGAAACACATCTGATGTTTATTTATTTGATATTTACTGCATGGACTCTGTGGGATCTAAGAAACAGGATTTAACCTGTTGGCCAGATCCATAGACGTGTTATTAATAATGCTTGTGTGTGAGCAACTTGTCATGGTTTAAGCCCAGCCAGTAACTCAGAACCACGCAGCCACTCATTGACTCCTCCACTTTCCCCCACACACACACTCCCAGCAGGATGGGGAGGAGAATTGAAAGAATGTAACTCCCATGGGTTGAGATAAGAACAGTCCAGAAACTAAGGTATAATAAAAAAACACTACTGCTACCACCAATGATAATAATGATTAGGAAAATAACAAGGGGAGAGGACACAACCGCTCACCACCCGCCCACCGATACCCAGCCTGACCCGAGCAGCAGTCTGGGCCTTCCGTGTAGCTCCCCAAAGTTTCTATACTGGGCATGATGTGCTGTGGTATGGAATACCCTTTTGACTAGTTTGGGTCAGGTGTCCTGTCTCTAATCCCTTCCGGCTTCTTGTGCCCCTCCTCCCTGGCAGAACATGAGCGACTGAAAAGTCCTTGATTACGGTAAGCATTACTTAGCAACAACTAAAACACTGGCATGTTATCAGTATTGTTCTCAGACTAAAGCTGAAACACAGCACTGCACCAGCTACGAAAAAGGAGAAAAACAACTGTTACAACTGAATCCAGGACAAACCTGACACAGGAGTCTCAGGTTTGTTTGAACAGGCCTAGCTGTTCAAACAAAGGCTATGCATATTCTCCTGTAACACAGACATAACTCTATTTTTGAACAAAATATATTTGCTATATAAGCTATAATTAAATGTGAGTTACAATTTTCCCTTTAGCTTTCTATTTTAGGTCTTCACAGTTTTCTGAAAGCTTTATATTTCACACTACCATTTGTTAGGTATGGTATAGCCTTGCATCTAAATCATTTTTGGAGAGCATAAGTCAAGTTCCTGTTATTATTTTCCCATTTTAATAAGTATAGACTAAGGGCATTAGGAAGAGTGTTAGAACTACTTTAATGCACTTAGAAGAAATGCATAGAATTCTACAAAAACAGTGTGGGAAAGAGAGGTAGAATGTTATCTGCAAAGCCACCTGCTTAAGAAGCAGTACCTTGACCAGAAAAGAAAAACAAAAAACAATCAAGGAAATCAACACTCTCCCTTGAAAAAGTCATATAGACCTCAGTATACTTTATATTAAGTTCTTTAATATGTCAGAAATACTTTTTCCAATATATTTCAACTAAAGTTAAAATTTAAATACCATCTTGAGAAAGGCGTATTCTGAAAGTTCATTGCTCATCTAGTTGCACACTATAGTATTCAAATAAAAACATATTAATGGCAAAAGCTGAATTAACTTTTCTTCAGACTACTTTCAGTACAAAAAAATGAAAATTGTAGAACAGCCCAGGTTGGAAGGGATCTAGAAAGATTTTTTTATACAGTCTAAACTCTCTTGAAAAGAGAGCTAAGTGTATTATATGCCCAAAATATATTGCATCACATACTAAAAGGAGTGCTCTTTGAAACCTTTGGATGGCCTTCAACCAAAGGAGACTATAAGAAGGATGCACTGAGGAGAATCTCCCATAATCCAGTTGAGAATTTCCTGCTTTTTCATATCTTATAGTGCAATTGGGCTCAGCCATTTATTGAGGTCCTTCTAAAGATGCATAGCATCACTCTGACATTTACAAACATGAATATATTCATGTTTCAATTCAGTTGCTTACACAGTATCATTTTTCACCATATGAGAGGCCCTATACTATCACAGGCAGCCACCTGGGACTTGTAGATACAACTCAAGTATATCAGGAAATCCATGCCCTCTTGACACAGAAAGTGGGGGCCAGATGAATGGAGTCTTTAAAACATGAAAATCCATTTTGACACATTTGTGTTTTCTTCCGTTATACCCAAACAGAAAAGAAAAGAGAAACAAAACAAAAATTTTAGAAAATCTGTGAAACTAATAATATATAAGGTCACTCTTGTGGGCCATGAGAGATATGTAATCCAGCTGCCACATGCAAATCTCAAAGTTAGTACTTTGGTCTTATGTATGTGTACATTAGCTTACAATGTTTTGTTTGCTATTTTATATAAAAAATATACTTCCTGACTTTTTGGTTGCTATCAAATTAACCTTCATTAGTTAAAAGCTGAAATCCAAATACTTCAGAAACACCATTGTTTTCTGTTACTGCAACAGTTCTGGGTTCTGATCATTTGGGAAAAGGCATTGACTGTTTGAACTGAAATGCAATGAAGTAGTTGCGTGTTCATTTGCTTCTTATGAGTCCAAATGAGTCCAAAGGGCAATTAGACATATATACACAATATTTTGAACATATTACTATGCCTTTCAAATGACTTTTCTCATTATTGTTGTTAGGGTTAAATCTTACATAAACTGAGAGGTTTTAAAGTTGACAAGAATACTTTGAAAAAATTAAAGTGCCATAAACCCAACTAATCCAGTACTATAAAACGTAAAGAGACAAACAAGATTATAAAAGTGAAATAACTGTACTAAAAGCACCTAAAGCTTACAAACTACTACCAAATAGTCAAATATGCCTTAAAAAAACCCAAAATCATAGCTAGGAATGGAATAATAAAATGAACGTGTAACTCCTAACTGCTATGTCCTTTTATTTATTTGTACAAACTAATGGAAATTCATAATGGTAATAATACTTGGTTTTATATCTTTATGTAAATGATTTTTAAACTAGCGAAGGAAATAAGTGTATGTGCTGGTTCTTTTAACCTAAATTTTGCAAATTTGAATTTACAAGTAATGGAATGACACATTGTAAATTTCATCCAGTTATTTATTGGCCTAACACCATTAAAATCAAGACTGTTCTGACAATCTACACAGCTTGGAATCTGCCTTGCCATTATAAATATTAATATTGATAAAACACTGGGTAAGTAAGCAATTTTGCTTTTATCTCCATTATAACTTCCTCAGTCCAATCAGTAGATATTAGATGTAGACATCTTTAGACTGCTTTTAATCTTCTATTTACTTCAATGAAACTACATATTTTCACTACAGCAATAAAGAATTGGGAGACTTTCAGATATCTTCATTGTCATATCTTTTAAAAAAACATAAAAAGTCCAGGGCATGTTATCATGCTGCTACTTAAAGAACTTCTGCTATGTTGCAGTAATGTCTTTCACAGACAGACCTTGAAATGGTCATTCACGCTTTTGTTATTTCAATATTAGATTATTGCAATTCCCTATTGACTGCTTGCCCAATAAGATGCTGCATAAACTCCAGCTGGTTCAGAAAGCAGTTGCCAGGTTTCTCTTGTAAAAGGGACAATCTAAGCATATTTCATCATTTTTTAAATCATTGCCCAGATTGCTGGTTAAACAACATACCGATTATCAAATAGTCCTTCCTGTTTTGCAGCAGAAACATGACTTTGGTCTAATGGACTTTATCAATATTTTATTGAAGACCATTTCTATGAAACAAGATCCAATAAGGAAAACTCAGTTTGTCCCAAGGTCATGTTATAAATTTTAGTGAGATACTATGCAGTATCAGTTGCACAATTTTTTCCACTTAATGTAAATGATCCCAAGTTTCAGTACAGATTTTTATATAGAACTACTCATTTGAGTCCATGGAATGTCACAGGTTTTTACCAGCTGAGAATCTGGTCCTTGATTTCAATATCCTTTTTAATTGCCTTTTATGTTTGATCAAACTAAT
This sequence comes from Nestor notabilis, assembly GCF_000696875.1. Classification (NCBI taxonomy): domain Eukaryota; kingdom Metazoa; phylum Chordata; class Aves; order Psittaciformes; family Psittacidae; genus Nestor; species Nestor notabilis. The sequence continues at coordinate 10,139 of NW_009922493.1, forward strand.
TACAAAGTCAGAGCGCTTTGCTATTTTCTCTCAGTTTTATGTTCTAATGTGCACTTTGGACTAAGACTCTGATTCTCAATGTTTCTGTTTGAGTTCATCACAAAACAAATCCTCACAGATATAAATGAGCTGAAAAGAGGAAAAAAATTTTACTTTTTCTCTTGTAGCTTATACTACTTGACAAAGCCTTACATTTCAGTTTTTTCAAACTGAACAAAACCTCATTTCAGATATAAATAACATCTGGAAAAAATGTTACTGAAATTGCATTGAAACATACAAAAAATTAAGATAGTATTTAAGTTTATGTATCCCAGTATACAAGAAACAAATTAGTTCAAACACACATGAATTCTGTGTTTTAAATAGGTGAAATGTGGTTAAATTATTTGCCAACCTACTACTATTCATTTCTTAAACTGTCTTTCTTTCAATAGTCCCACATAGTGAAGAATTAATTTCTGGGTTTCAGGGGTATTTTTCTTTCTTTTATATGAGCAGGACTGGATTAGCAGCAATTGTAAGGGAGAAACTAGTGTCCACTGGAAACCCTCAGTTTCAGCAGATGTTGCACAGACAAAAGGCGTTGCTACCTGGAGCAGCAGTTTATAAGATTCTGCACTTTGAAGGCTGCAAGTCTTTTCAGAGACTATTTTTCAAAAGCATTGAACTTCCTGGCAGAGGTGACTGGTGTGATTTCCAGAAAGCCCAAAAGATGTTAAGGGCAGATTACAGAAAGGAACTGAAAAGCTCATATATGCTCCTGAAACCACCAATCCCACAAAATGATCCTTCATTCTAAGCAAAATTATTTGGCATAGCTCATGTTCACATGTCTCTAGCATGGGGCTTCAGAGGTCAGACAGGTTCTATTCACAGCCTATTGCAGTTTTCCTCTGGATCCATCATGCAGATCCTATGGCTTCATTGCTGTTATTTTTTTAAACTTATCAGCACCTGCAATTTCAGTTGTAATGATAGCAAGAACTTCATGGTGGCCCCCAGAAGAATAAGTATGCAACTCAGAGCACTGAAGATATGGTTTTGCAGTGGGTGTGGAGTTGTGCAAGGATGGTTAAAAACACAAAGCATGACATCTTAGCTAGGCAGATGAGTAGTAGCTATGGATGTGTGCATGTACTGATTTCTTCTAAGACTACATTAAACATGTCATACATCACATTAGACCCCATTGTGGACCTACATTTATTGTCCTATTTGTTAAAATATTTTAGCTTCTGAGATATCAAGATCATTCAGAATACATTTTGGTTTCTCTCTGTTTCTCTCTTAAAAACTAGGTTATGAACTTATTTCTGTTTGCTTCTTTTCGCATCTGAAACAGGAGTAGTTGCCTAGTCTGTAATTCTGATTTTGGTATTGCTTTAAATTTTTATGGTTCCCTAAAACTGTCCTGTTCTTTGTGATGGTCTGTTTTCCTACAATTAGTCTGAGAAAAAACAATAAAAGGGGCTCCCTATTAGCACTTTATTTTATTTGTGTTGTGATTAGTAAGAAGTTTTTTTCAGGAGGTTATACTTTGTTTCAGAACAGATTTTTTAATAAAATCTTAAGCAATAAATTAAAATTACACCATTAAACAGTTTATTGCACTCTATTACACTATCTTGCACTGCTGGTTTCCAGAATCTCAGATAAGAGATACATACACAAAAGGGGGCATTGTAGATTGTTGATTCTTGTCAACAAGACAAGACATAAGAAAATACACATAAGAAATTACATATACTGCTAATAGCACCAATTTCTCTAGGCAAATTATCAGTATCAGAGGTTTATTTACCTACCATGTAATACCCATTCCGTTTAATATTCCACAATAAATTACAGCATGCTCTTCTGTAGGATCATTATAATGAATATGAAACAAAGAAATTGGGAGGCTTTTCCCTAATACTGGCAATAGAGAATCTCTTATATTATTCCCTGCTGGCAGGAAAGAATGATTTTTTTTTTTTTTTTAATTTTTCTTTTCGTAAGGAGGATGACAAGGAGAGAGAAAGAGATTATGTACTACTTTCTGTACATTTTCCTCAATAATTTAAATAAAAATGTGTTTTATTGCTGATGAAAATGAAAAGTAGAATTTATATTAAAGGCTAGTAAGTGTTACTTAATTAGGAAAAGGAAAATATTTAACTGAACACATAAATTGAGAGCAAAACTTAGTATGGAAATATGCTTACTAGAAACAGGAAAAGTGATAAATGCACAGTGCACGTTTTAAAATATTTTGTGTGTGCATGTCTGTGTGCTAGACACTCTATGCAGAGCATGATACAAATGCATACTGCATTTTCTAGCATTCTGTAATAGTATGTATTACATATACATTAAAATTATAGCATTTAACCAGATAGTAGTGATAAGACTGTTTAAGGATAACATCCAAAATATGAACAAGTATGCAGAATATTTCTGATTGAAACGATGTTAGTGATACGTTACTAAAGCTACAAAAAGGAATAGCTTTTGTTTATTTTCCATGGCAGAAATATGGATTATTAAATTGCATAAATCCAGATCATAGAATCATACAATCATAGAATAGTTAGGGTTGGAAAGGACCTTAAGATCATCTAGTACCATCCCCCCTGCCATGAGTAGGGACACCACACACTAAACTATGTCGCCCAAGGCTCTGTCCAGCCTGGCCTTGAACACCTCCAGGGTTGGAGCATTCACAACCTTCTTGGGCAACCTATTCCAGTGCCTCAACACCCTCACTGTGAAGAACTTCTTCCTTATATCTAACCTGAACTTCACCTGTTTAAGTTTAAACCCATTCCCCCTTGCCCTACCACTAGAGTCCCTAATGAAGAGTCCCTCCCCAGCATCCTTATAGGCCCCCTTCAGATATTGGAAGGCTGCTCTGAGGTCTCCACGCAGCCTTCTCTTCTCCAGGCTGAACAGCCCCAACTTTCTCAGCCTGTCTTCATACAGGAGGTACTCCAGTCCTCTTATCATCCTCGTGGCTCTAGATATGTTATGCTGAACAGATAGATAGTTTATTTTCCTGCATTTGCAGTTTTTGATAGCTGAAGTACAACAATTCTCTTCTGAAAGGGCTGTAGCTGTTGCTTAATTAGATGACTACCTGCAAAACTAAAATTAAAATGTTATCTTAAAACTTGTTTTTGTAAACTGAAATATATTTTCAGTTAATTTATTTTCTGTGTCCTTCAATAAATTAGGGTATTAAAGTAGTGCAGTAGGAAACAGTAAATGAGACATTGGATCAGTCTTGTTGCTTTTTCAAAGCATTTTCCATATAGTCTGAGTTACTTTTGGTTCTTTGTGAAATATATTCTCAAATTGAGGTTCTTTATAAAGTTGAATCAGGAATAAGTAACACTTCAGACCTTGTGGAGGAAATCAGACTACATGATCATAGTGGTCTTTTTAGCCTTAAAATGTCTTCGTTTTCTGAAATACCTGAAACAATAAAAGTGCTTTTCACCTTACCTAAAGTGGACAGAAGACAGCTATCTGTGGCTCAGCTAGACATCCTTGGTCCTATAGCCAATGGAGAAAAAAAAGTGTGTTCAGGACAATTCATCTTACCTTGTCTAGAAATACCTAATTCTCTGCATCGATTGTAAAGAACTGTAGGGCCACTAATTCAAGCATCACTGTTGTAGACGTTCACATTTACATTTGATCACTTAAATTCCTGTAAAACAATGAAGAAGGATTAGCAATATTAGAATTTCTGGAATGCTCTTTCTCTCTAATCTGATTAACAGTTTCCAGAGAAACACACACATGGGCATACACAGAAGGCTGTATCACAGACCTTTACTTACCTCTCTCTCAGCTGTTAATCCAGCTATCTGAAATTGAGGAATTCATGCTTACAAAAGTAATAATTATTTAGCCTGACTTAAGAACTAAAGATTTATTATCTCAACATATATCTAAAAAGCCAAAAACTTTAACTGCACCTACACTTGGTTTCATTATTTTCAAGAAAATATTTCATAGAAAGTATTGACACCATATGTTTGCAACTGTCTCATTTTCAGTCACTAATAAAGTACTTGAAGTTTGGCTGGTTTTGTTGTCTTTCTTACTTTTTTTTTTTCCTCAGGGCTACATCCTCAAAAGAATACTTTTTTTTAACTTGTATCTTCATTTGCCTCCATGCTTCATATGAGTTTAAAGGAACTGCCTTCCCTTTGCAATACTATGATTGATTAAAGTAGTCAGACAACAATTTATTTTCCATACCTTTTGTCATTGAATTGGTCAGTTTCAGACAGCAAAATACACTGAAGTTATATATACACTAAGCTGATGCAAAACTGATTTTTATTTGAACAATACACAATACCCATAATTATGCCATGTAGCACTTAAATGCATGACGTTACTCCATTTTTTTCCACTCTCATTTTATAGCAATTGTAACATTTTTACTATCTGATAAATCATTCAGAAAAAAGACTATAGAAACAAATATTAGCAGTGCATAACAGTTTTGTCTCTTAAAGACATCTGCTACCCTCAGTCTTATAGTATTAATGTCACTATAATTATCATTGATCAGAATGACATGGGAATACTCATTTAAATTATGATCAGCATTCTCTCAAATGTTGCTGGATCAATATCAGAATGATTAATCAAATGGAGAATGAAATATTACTAAGGGAAACTATAAATTATCTTTCTTGTATCATCAGAAAAACACTTATTGTTTTTGTCTTTAATATCTTTAAATATCATAGCAGGAAGAGAAACAAAAAGCCCAAGAACTTCCAAAACATAAATGGAAGCAAAATGTAACATCCCCGATTTGTAGAACTATTTACATATGTACTTCATGTATGCCTATTGAATGGAGGTTGATAATATTAAGTCTTGTCATTTATCAGATGTATATCTTTGAAATACAATGAATAATGTAGATGTTACTTAAACTTCATTTCACTGGTAATAATAAAAAGGTTCAAGTTGAAGCAAATCTAAACCATCAGTATGTATTTCAGGTGCCTGATTTTGTAATAAGATACAGATACAACATTATAACAACACATCTTATCATAAAAATAACTGCAAATATTCCCAGCTGGTTTGAAGCAGCAGTAAGCATTTGAAGACAATCAGCCATCATCACCAGTTTGGGTTCTGGTCAGCTGTACTCAAATGTGTGTCACATATATCCATCTCTACCTCTATGTCTATCTCTGACTTTATATGGAAAGCAAACAGGGTAGTAATTTTTTATTAACAAAATTTCTCTCAGCTAGTCCAAATACAAAATAAAAATTTTTTTTTTTTTTTATATTAGATAGCCAAAATTAGGTATAACAAAGCAAAACACAACAAAACAAAAAGTGAGAGAAAGAAATAAAAATCAGAACACAGCTTTAAGACCAGAGTTTTCGTTGCCAGTCTGGAATTTGGACATCTTCATTATCTTGTGTACAATGAAAGTCTTATGGGACAGTCACAGAGGATAAATCTTCAAAACACGCATAACTGAATGTCAGTTGAGGATTTTTTAACAAGTGGGTTTTGGGTTTTTGGTTTTATTTTTTTTTCATTTTTATGGATTTTTTTTTTCCCTTTTTTCATTAATAACTCAAGGGAAAAAAGTTTTCTTGACTAGGAGGGAAATGAGGTGGTTTTCCTTTATGGAAAGGAGTTTTACTGTTCTGGAGTATTTTCTTCCCAAAAAGTTAATGAGTTAAAAGTGAATTTACAGAAATTAGTTCAGCTCTGGATTATTTACTGTTTTCCATCTCACAAATAATATACAGGACTAAAACTGAAATTATACCAGGTGCTTTTCACCTTGCACTATGAAACCTAATCCTGTATTTACCTTTAATTGCTCTCTGAAACCTATTATTTTTAACATTCTAAACTAGGTCTTCTCTGCCCAAGGTAGCTAATTAAAGAGAATCTAGATACTGCATACACACAGAAGACTATTGAATAATACATGAAAATTGACTGAAGTCAATTTCTTTACATTTTTATCTTTTATTCATTAGGAATATTCAGCAAAACAGGGTTTGCTAAGGCAAAAATAAAATACCACCTTATTTATAGTCATTCAAAGGAGAGTTTTAGATGTTGTGAAATAGCAGTGGCTAGATTTGAGCATCTGGAAAGATGAAAAATGTACACTGTTGAACATTTTTATTAGTTGTACCAGCTAGTGGACACACACTCTGCATTATGGTACCCTGACCTTCTACCAATATTATTAGCCATCTTTGTGATTGTCCTGGGTTCAGCTATAGAATTCATTTTTCTCCTTCTTAGTAGCTGGTGCAGTGCTGTGTTTTTGGCTTTCAGTCTGGGAACAATGCTGATAACACTGATGTTTTTAGTTGCTGCTAAGTAATGTTTACTCTGACCAAGGACTTTCTCAGTCTCATGCTCTGCCAGGAAGGAGGGGAAGCCGAGAGGAAGCAGAGACAGGACACCTGACCCAAACTAGCTAAAGGAATACCATTCCATACCACAGCACATCATGCCCAGTATATAAACTCGAGGGAGCAACCTGGAAGCCCAGATCGCTGCTTGGATTGGGCTGGGTATCTGTGTGCAGGTGGTGAGCAATTGTATCTCTCCCCTTGTTACGTCCCTTATTATTATTGGTGATAGTAGTAGTGGTTTTGTATTATACCTTAGTTACCGGACTGTTCCTATCTCAACCTATGGGAGTTATATTCTTTCAATTCTCCTCCCCATCCTGCTGGGAGTGGGGAGAGGAAGAAGTGGGGAGAGTGAGTGAGCAGCTGTGTGGTTCTAAGTTACTGGCTAGGCTTAAACCACAACACCCATGTATTCCTTTACAATGCAGATCATATGTCTACAGGGAGAAATTAAGGAAAGTACAACAGAGATGATTTTGACTTAATTTGTTTTTTTGTTTGTTTGTTTGGGTGTTTTTGGTCAAGAAGAACTGCAGGTTATTGACGTGCCTCTCAAGGAATTTTGCAGCATTTCATGCATTTTATATTTTTGAGCTGTTAGTAGTTTTAAGATATATGCTGCTTATATTAAGCCTCTTGATTAGTCAAATATAGCTAACAGAAAGGAATTTTGCTTGTTTGGAAACACATTGTGAAAGACTCAGAATTTAAGCTCATCAAATTCTTGCATACATGTAAATCTAAAGTTCTTACCTTTCAGAGGGCCAACTTGTGCTTCTTAGTTTGCACCCACAGAGACCTCAGCCTTCCTGTGCTTAGGAGAGATGAGACACAGCAATGTAGTCTTGCATTAAGCAACAAGCATTTAATTCAGGGGTTTGGATACTTTTAATGTCTTTGGAGTCAGGTACTAGGTTGTTGAAGGAGATTTCACCTAACATTTCAAGCCAAGTTTTTAAGTTAGCTATTTGACTGTTTAACATGGCTGAAAAGAGACTGTGCTTTTACAACATCACGTTTAACCAGAAGCAGAGGTTTTGGGTTGATCAATATCTGTAATGGATATGGAACAGAGTTATTGTGTGCTGTGATTTCGAGAAAGTTTCCATACTTTCCAGGTATGAGAGGGACAGCCAGGAGATTAGTGTTACTTAGGGTACCCTTAGTGTGCCCTCAGAGATAGGACTCAGCCTTGTTTTGAAAACAACAGTCATTACCTCCAGATGTTGGACTCCACTATGTGGAATTTTCTGCTTGACATTTTAAAGCTAAGGAATATGTAAGGAACTACAGGACACAAAGAGTGTCTCTGTTGTTTGTAATGGCCTGGCATAATCCTTTATGTGGGAAAATGTAATGATGCTCTTCTCCAAATATAGCTATTTCTTATTGTATTCTGTTGTTGCAATCACCCCTCTAACCAGCAGGTTCACATCGCACCATCAAAACTGAAGGCTCTTAGAGCAATGAACTGATAATTAATTAAAATCAGTTGTATTAGTTATCAAATAAAATTGAGAAATATTTCAAAACTGATGACATTGCAACCTATATTGCTTAAAGTGATTATGTAACAGAAAATTTACATTAATGAGCACAAATATATTTTTTAGTATCTTATAATGCTTCTCTAGCAAACATGGTGAAATGGGAGGATGAATAGACAATTCTAATTTTCACTTATATTCAAGGAATATCTATAAAATTATGAGCTTCCAGATTGTGTTTGAGTCTCAGTGTTTTGAAATATAGATTTGACAAATATATACTAGTGTTAGATATATGACATCTACTAAATATTTCCACGTCTGTTTACATCACATAGTAACTAAAGACAAACAGCCAACCAACAAAACTGTACAAAAAGAATATATGTATTTTAGGAGATATGACTACAGCTTATTAAAACATTACTGTCAGATTTTCTAAGACGAAGGAGATGTCGTAGGAGGTAATGTATTGTGAGTGAATATGAGGAGAGAAAGTTAAATTTTTCACCAAATCTGTCACTACATTAATAATTACCTTTTTTATATGCTTTCATTAAACAAGGGTAACTGTTCAAGAAAATTGTTCTTCTTGCGCCTTTAAATTAATTTTTAATGTTAATTTGATTTTTCCCATCCACTTATTTTTACCTAAATCAGTCAGTCTTAATTAATTTATGTACCATTACACTTCTTAAGGTATTTGATATTTTCTGCTGATACACATGGTACAGTGCATTGACCAAGGTTGACAGTCGAAAAGTGCTTTTTCTTTGTTGGTTGGTTTGTTTCTTTTCTTGAGCTTCAGACAGGAAAGCTCATTTGCAAAAAATTCATGCTTTTTTGTAAAATATAGACTTTTTTATGAAATAATTTCATTTCTAGAAGTAAGAAATGGAAAAAGTCTGCTAGTTCAACTAATCAATTTTACTTTCAGGGCGTTATTGATCTCTATTACAGATTCATTTCTATTTTTGATGTCTAGTTTTAAAAAGGAAAAAATTATGACAAAATCTAGCTTTTCAACAAAACATAGGTTCATGCATCTCTTTGTCAAGAAGTCTTGTTTTGGAAAGCCAGTCTAAGTTTTCAGAAATTTAATTTCAAGCTTAATTTATAGACATATGCCTCTATCTGGCATTTGACACTTCAAATGTTAATACAGATACAATGTTCTCTACTTACTATCTGTCCTTGCTCCTTAAAGGTAGTGGGAGGGGTTTTTTTACCGTATCATATGTAGGAATTAAGCACTTTCTTGTCTTTATTCTCACTATCATAACCAGGTCTTATATTTTCACAGTAGGTTTCAATAGCTAGTCATGAAGATTTTCTGTTGATGTTCTTGATGTTCTTTTGGTTTTCATTTCTAATATTCACCCACAGCAAGTTGCCCAGAACTAAATATTTGAAGTGTGATTTTCTATCCCTTAGCTTCTCCTGTGCTGCTCCAGCATTTGTAATGGAACCTTGTGATCCTGCAGCTACTTCTGCATTTACACATTTCTATTACAATCAAAAAATAAGTAATGATTTCTTTTGGTCCTTTCTCATATTTCACTCATGCCTAGTCTTGAACAGTTCCAGGGATGGGTCATCCACAACTTCTCTGGATAACCTATTCCAGTGTCTTGCCACCCTCATAGTGAAGAACTTTTTCCTAATACGTAATCTAAATCTATACTCTGTTAGTTTAAAGCCATTACCTGCTTGTCCTATCACTGCATGTCCTTGCAAAAAGTCCCTCTCCAGATTTCTTCCAGTACCCTTTAGGTACTGGAAGGCTGCTCCAAGGTCTCCCCAGAGCCTTCTCTTCTCCAGGCTGAACATAGAATTAAATGGAAAGGATTTCATCCAACATCTATATTTAGCCAGATGCTTAACAAGCATCTTTTTCTCTGTACAAGGGAAAGGGAGCCAGGAGTGACAAGCTGAGATATCCACACTGAATGTGTAGATATCTAAAATTAAATATGATCTATCTCACTCAATATGATTTGTGCAAGATGATTAAAAACATATTTTGTTTCATGTAAAAATATCTATAAAATAAGTCTTGGAGTAAGTGCTCAATAATGAAATTCTGAGGATTCATGAATGCATGTTGTGAAGTGGTTTACAGTCATTTAAGGATATGAGTTCTATTTCTTTATACTGATTATATCGATATAGGTTCTATTCCTTTATACAGAATATGCTGAAACATTCAGGTTTTCCAGAAGTCATTGCTACATAAAATAATTGTAGGCTTGAAGGCAGACACCAATTTTGTATTTTTTTTATATTGTTTGCGTTTCTTGTTTTAATGACTGACTAACATTTAGACTTGCACACAAGTTTACAAATATTTTAAACACATGATTAATTTCATTAGCTGACTTAGGAAAGTCATGCAGATGTTCCCTTTTTCTCTTCTGCTTTAAATGAAAAGTTCAAGTCAGAAGGTTGATAATAACATTTGCATACTTTTGCAAATTTATTTTCGTGCAGTTTTGTTTAAAAATTAATTTTGTTCTGTAGATCTTAGCTCGTAATGATGCACACTATTCAGTTCTCAGCATAATTGCATTTTATGAAATATTGATGCAATAATGTATACGGATTGTATTCTAGGCAAACAAGAAAAAAGTTTAATTAAGCACTAAATATGTTTTGAAATAATACCTGTCTACTTTCCGATTTCATTTACAGATACAATAATTATATTTTTGTTCTTAGAGAAGTGAAATATTATCCCATAAATTGTCGTGCAATACTAAAGCAAAGGTAGGCTGTAAGGTACAACTAATTTATTCACAATGTTAACATCTAGGAAACCTAATGATGCCAGTGATCTCTCTGGTTTTCCCCAACTTTCTTTGTTTATCAGTCTTTGCAATAGCACCATAATCTCACAATTACAAACCTAGAAAGGAATTCTAAATCAGATTCAAAATGAGTCCAAAATGCATATGACAAGCATAACTGGTGTAATAGCAGAAAGGAGGGTTTTGCAGCTCAAATAAGTGCTTATTTATTTCTGTAGCTTTCACAAGAGTCATCTTGCATAAAACATATTGTTAGTAATTAAATGAGTAATTTTTGATCTTTGATTGATTGAAAAACATAGTGCATATAGTACTGCAGGTTTGTTAGGCTCTGTAGATTTCTCTCATTAGCATTTGAACATGATCTGTCAAAATACCTTACATAACCAAACAATGGTGCAACACGCAATTATGAGTTGTATAGATAGACAGGCAGACAGACAGATAGATATGTGTGTGTGTATACGTATACATGTATGATGTATATCCTATTATCCTAATATCCCACAAAATCTCTACTGGTTAAAAATATAGCAAGAATGTGAATCTTGATGAAAGCCAAACAGCTAGGCATCTATGAGCCTGGCATCTATGCAATAATGTATCATGCGTATGTATTGATAATGTCTAATTGGTAGATTAAATATATTGGGTTTGGTTCTTTTTGGGTTGGGTTTTGTTTTTTTTTCATAAAAAATGCCTGTCCAAAATACGTATTTTCAAAGGACCTAATGGCACTCCTAAATCTGCTCAAAAAACTGCTTGTCAGACACTGTATTTGAATTCTATCAGTCAACCAAAAGCATAGTCTGAAGTTATTCTCTTGTTTCCTTATTTAAAAAACTGAGTCCTGACTAGATGTTTGGCAGCTGCAATGACAATATTTTCCCCAATAACCTGGAAACAAGGAGGGTTTTAATAGTTATATAAATATATCTGTACTTCACCTTCAAGAATTAAAACTGCCACTGATTTTAAGGGATGTGTTCCATACGTATTACTTTCTTTTATTACTGCAGGACATCTAAGATCAATATATATGATTTGTGCACCGTGATGAACGTAGAACAAATCACAGCCATTTCAATGGGCTGCAGAAATAATTTTAAAAGAATTTTGCCACCTGCCAGAAAGACTTTTATGAACTTTACTGTTCCTTGCGATCATCCTACTGTTCGTAAAGACACACTTGATATGTTAGCACCTATATACTTTCTTACCTTTGCCAAATATCTACATATACGGTTACTATAATTGTCACATACAAACCATTGTAACTGTAAGACCTCAGATGTAAAGTTAAACTAACTGTTGAAACTTAGTCCCAATTTATTTTACTGGTATATCCTGGGGAGAGACAGAGAAAGAACAAACGCAGAAGAAGGAAATGCAAAGTATCCTTGACAGGTTTTGGGATTTTTTTATTAAAATGTAATAAAAAGCAGCAGAATTAAGAAGGCATTTTTAAGGGCAAAACTTCTGACACTCTAAAATCTATTTACTTTTATTTGGGAATTGTAGTCTGGATGATGTTACTGCAACTATGCCTAAATATCCCAGATCTCATCTACATTGTCAAATGCTCTGCTTCAAGGAGTAATTCCTGGCCTTCACGGCTGGCTGAATGTCTGCCAAATGCAGGGGATGGTTGCAGGTTTTCTTTAGAACACATGGCCCTAAACTGCGTATATTTGCATTGCAGAAATGGGGAGCTGAAATCAAAATATCTGAAATTACACGGGGACCATGTTGCGGTTCAACAGTTTCTACTGCTTAAAACTGAGGATTTACAGCACATGCCATGGCATATGGCAAAAAAAAAGATATTTTTGTATGCAAGCAAGAACTAATTGATATACTAAGATTAAACTGGAAGCCTGAGTAGGGAGAAAAGGACCACACCTTGTGTAGTGTCATACTTAAAGCTATTGAGAGAGCCCTTGGAATGAATTAAACATGTTCTACACATGGGCTTGTTTTCAGAGGGAAGTAGCTGGTTTATTTCAAAACAGAGATTTTTGTCCTTGTTCAATCAAACAAGGTTTTTGTCCTTGTTCAATCATGTAAAAAAAATGATTTACAGTTCCAAACCACATGCCCGTCCACTAGGGTCTAATGTTAACATTATCTTCTCCTCCTTTTCCAGCAAGCATAAGTTCCCTGAAGAAAATTTAGCATTACTAAACTTCAGAGAGATCTAAAACGCACTCTTAACTACACTAATATTTTATACTTGTTACCTTCAAAAAGACCCTTTCCAATATAGATGTACCTAATTACTCTTTACAGAAACATCTGCTGTTAAGAAATTTACTATAAAGACAATGTGGAAAACTTTGGTACATTATTTTAGGTAGATGTTTAATATTTTGATGCTGCAGTACCTAAGTTAAGTTTATTTCCTGCCATAATGACTTCAGCATTTATGTATTTAAGCACATTGTTCTCATGAAAAAACTCCATACATTATGACCAGAAATCTAGTTTGTTCAGAACTCCATCTGGCCATCTATAAGAAAAACAAAATTCTAGTATCAGAGTGACAGGGGTGTTTCAAGGTCTTCATATAATAGTGTTGAAAAACATAATTTCGTAAAACATTACCATTCAAAATATGTATTGGTCAAGAACAACTGAGATTAAAAAGACTCCTTTGGGATTTTTTTTCTATGCAAAGCAGCAGCAATGTTTCTGTTAGGTTATTATAGGCAAGCACTTATCTGCATCATTACAGTTCTACTGGAAATAATATAGAGAGATATGAATGCATGTATGCCAAGTTCACAAGATTTCCTAAGCTTGAAGTATTGTCACTTACCTAATCAGTTCTGTTAAACACCTCAAATACCCCTCTCCTTATTATTGTTATATAGGATACTCCAAATTAATTTTGACACTACAGACTGATATTTTTATTTAAGTACCAAAAAGAGATACCAGAATTAGAACATTGTAAAATATAGTTATGTGTGGTCATATCCATAAAGATTTCTGGAATGTAGTAATGTAGATAATAGGGCAAACTGCAGTATGGTAATTCTTTTTCAAGAATTTGGATTTTTAAATATTAGCAAGTTTTAGTTTTGACCTATACAAGCACTAAGTAATGTTGTGGTTTAATCACAATAGGAAGATCAGCACCACACAGCCACTTGCTCACTTCCCCCATCAGTCATAACAGCTATTTGGGAAGACAAATGGCATCACTCAGAACATCACCGCCTTCCTTCTTCTTCCCCCAGCTTTATACACTGAGCACTAAGTCTTATTGTATGGAATATCCCTTTGGTCAGTTGGGGTCAGCTGTCATGTCTGTATCCCCTCCCAGCTTCTCATGCAGCCCCAGCCTACTTGCTGGTGGGGTGAGAAGCAGCAAAGACCTTGACTCTTTGTAAGCACTGCTCAGCAATAACAAAAACAGTGGTGTATACACTGGTCAGAAATCCAAAGCATAGCGCCATATAAGATACTATGAAAAAAATTAACTCTATCCCAGCCAAACACAGGAAAAATACAGTAAATTTCCACTGGCTAGAATCCATGAGAATTCCTAATTACCCACGTAGAATTCCTAATGTACATCACTGTTTTGATGGCAATGGCAAAAAGTCAAAGTCCATCAGATACATCAGTAATTTGCAACTGTCATGAAAGAAAAATACCTCTATAAATTCTAATTACTTGGTTAAAATAACTAACATTATTAACATAGAAATAAAAATTCTTTGATATTTTCAATTTTCTTCTTCAAGCCAATAATAAGGATAGTAAATATAACATACAGCAGAAGGCACGTATATGCTGTATAATATATACATTAGCTATTTTTTCAATCTATTCTGTATGGGTTTTTTAGGCAAGATGGATTTTTGGTTGAATATTAATTCATCACTCTCTTTACTTGTGAAAATAAAAGGAATGAATTATATGCACATATATCAAACTGATTCCTAAAGAATACACTTCACACTAACTTTAAGTCACATGATTTTAAAAATGGTGGCTTTCTGTTACCTGTTTACAATCTGTCAACGACATTGTGAAAAGACAAGATGGCTAATGGCTCAATACAACCAGATTAAGGATTTTTTTTCCAAGTTCAGAGGTCAATAACCATGATCTAACTGATGAAGTGCTTCGGGAAGTTTTTCTGTGCAGTTTTTCTGTGCAGTAGTTATCATCCAATATGGGTTTTTTCTTTAATTTAACATCTAAATCAAATAAAATGAATTAGAGAAACAGTAAGGAACAGTTAAATTTGTGATGTGGTAATATGGATTTGTGTGAGGGGAGACAGAACCTTGTGAACTCGTACCAAGCAATAAGTGAAACTGAAATGGGGTTTGATTCATTCTGTAAATGAAGTGACAAGAATTAAATGTAATGCTGACAATTATAAAGTAACACACACAGGGTTCAAAATTCATAAGTCAGGACCGAACTAATTCAACGGAATTGCAACATGACCTCAATGTGACCTTGGAACTTTTGGAGACTTTTTCCTCTGTACGTCTATACATTGCAAAGAAGTATCTCAGATGAGAAGACAAAGCTAACATGCACACAGCTGGATTGGTAGAATGTGGGATTTTCTTTTTAGCTTTTCATCAGAGTCATCTTATGAACCTCTTGAAATTTATAGAAGATTACCAGTCTACAAGTGTCTAACTACTGTGGAAGCTACATAAATGTCACACCAAAACATCAGAAGTAAAAGTTGCAAAAAATGACCAGCTAAAATATAAATACAGGGGGAATGTTCATGAAATAAAATCAGTTTTTTCACAGAATTTTTTCTGCTATTTTTCACAATAAATTTTTTGCACTTGTCTTTCTCATCCCAGTAATTGTAAGAGTAAAAAAGATTTGATTAATAGATTGAGATTCTTGGAGTTGCAAAGAAAGAGTGGAAAGCTAAGATTCAGAGACACAGGCTGGAGCTGGCTAGTCAGGTCCAAAAAAGGAAAAAACAAAACTTTACCATTTTTAAAAATAAGAGCTAAAAAACAGAACATGAGGTCCAGAGATAATAGTACAAAAGTCAGTTTTAAGTTTTGAATAGGAAAAAACAAAGACAACAAAAAACAGTGAAACAAACCCAGAACCACACCCACATCGACATTTTATATATTTATACATTTTTATTTTAGCAATATGTCTATGACACCATAGAATTTCCCTGAAAACTTCCAGTTGAAGTAGGAAAAATTATTTCGAAAGCTTAACCTTGCCTAAGAAACTTTTTGCAAATTATGTCTTCTCTTAAGGTAACCTACAGGAAAGCTATCCATGTTTTGTTTGCATTTTATTTTCCAGTAACTGCTATATTTTGAAGACCATTATCATATACCATATCACGCTTTCAGGCTTCTCTTTTTTAGATCAAGAAAACAATGTTATCAGCATTTTATCAAATGCTTTTTATATTGTTCTTATTGCTCTCATTTGAGTTTTCTCCTATTTGTCTATACCACCATCAAATTTAGAAGCAGCAAGCAAGCAAAAGTTCACGAGTCCTATGGGAAGAATTCCTGTATCATTTTACAAGCAATACATCGGATAACACATTCCAAAAGGGTATTCCCCCTTCTGGTGAGAGCACTTTTTTATTTTTTATACTTTGCTGGATTCTACATCTTCCTACTGTATTTCTGACTGACTGACATATTAATGAACATTTGTGACCTCTTAATGGGTTTTTTCCTCCCCAAGTATAAGACTTTACACTTGTTTTTTATTATTTTAATTATTTAAGATAATTCCTACAAGATATATTTTTTGAGTGATAATATTGTCCTTATATATTGCCACCAATATTAGTTTCTGTATTATCTTCTATGTTTTGCTAATTATGTTGCTTAATACCAGACAAAACCAAACTTCTATGGGAATTTATCCCTCCTTCTACTTTAATCGGAATATACGACAGTTAATCTATGTTTTATTAAGTACTCATGACATCAATTTGCAATAATTATTGAATGAAGACTTCCTTCCTTTCTTATCATATGCATATTTTGTCAGAAGCTTGGGTGATGTTAAGCTAGATCATGCTCTAGCTTTTCACTCTTCCCCTCGCCAAGTTTCCCTGGCCAAGGAAGAAAATTAGGTTGATTTATGTGACCAAAGCAGAGTCTTGTTGTAGTCATAAAAGTGGAAGCACACTACATAGGATTTCATAAATACTAGCTAATATTAATCCTGGACTTAAGCACATTAATGCAGTATAACTGTACAAGCATGTATTAATTCAGCAGCCCAGTAAAAATAGTATAGCCTTTGGTACAGACATGCCATAGTCATGCTAACATTACAAAGCTGCACATGGATTGTCTGCTTGGTTATCAACGTGTTAAGTTCACTTGCTGCATGAACCAGACCTTGAGTCTGTATGTTTCTTGCTATGATGTTAACACAGGATAACAGCAAAGACCTTGAAAATATTGACAGAGTTTGAAAACAGAGGCTTACTGATGGTCAATTACCGGTCAAGATCCCTTTTCTAGAGTAGTCAAGAAAAGATTTTGCTTTAAACAGCAGCTAAGAAATTTCAAGCAACCAAACAGACAGACACCAACACACAAAAACAGGAAAGCAATATGATAAGGCCTGCTGCCCAGGAAATAATCATACTGCAGGTGAAAACACGTAGTCCCAGAGCAGAGACCAAGGTTTAGGAATTGTCTAGAAACCCAAACCTCTTCTAAAAGGAGATACTGAACTGGTGATGAGGGGAGGAAAGGACACAGCCACTTTGGTTTCAGTTTCCATCCCTAAAAAACTCTCAAGCTTTGCCAACTTCACCTCAACATCTTGCACCTTCTGCAACCATCACTGTAGGTATTAACTATCCCGCATCAACTCTGTAGAATTGCATGGTCACAGCTAAATTAGAAGAAACTTACTAAGGACTAACTTGTTTGAATAACACAACGTGTGTTGTTAATGAATGTCTACTAAAGTTTGGTTTCAAATTGTAGAACTGGTTTGATTTATCAGTTTTCTAAATACTTCTATTACAAGGATATGTGATTCCTTAACTGCTATATAATTATCTACGTATGCAAAGACGTATGTGTGTAAGTATACATATTCATGTTCAGGTGCAACATTTACATGATTTTTTGGCAGGCTGATGTATGGTTTTGGTTTGGTTTTTACTTTTTTTTTTTTTTTAATTAGTTTGTAATCCTCTGCATACTATGACTGATATTTTTGTAGAACCCCTCATATTTTTCAGCTTTGTGAAGCAAAAAGATTTGAGTAATAAATTCGAATCACCATCATCCAGTTTTCTATCTACTCATCTGTATTTACAACAACCTTTAATGTTTCTGTGGTTTCTATCTCAGGTATTGATTTTAACAGCGTCATTTTTTCCATACCTTTACCACTCATGTTTTCATATTAAACATGTTCATAAGTGCTGCTCATTTTGTAGTAAATGCAAAAAAGTTTGAAAATCTTGTCAGGCTTGCCTATCAGATATAATCCACTTACAAGAAAAGGCAAATGTTATGGAAAAATAATCCTAATAGTTCTTCAGCATTGGGTTTATGAGAAGGCTTGGTTTGAGATAATCCTTGGAATCCTCTACTTCCCTTGTAATTTTTTCTTCAGAGATAAATTTATCCCTCTAGCAGATAGCTAAAGCTATAAGAGTTCTATTTAAAAAAACCAAAAACAAACAACTGTAACTTGAAAATAGCAAAGGAGTTGTTGCTTAAATCAGCTTTGTGTCATATTTTTGTCATAACTTTCTCCTCATTTCACTATAAAGACCACATTATTTCTGGGATCCAGATATGTCATGAAACTACAGCATATTATTTTGATTAAAAGAGACAAAACATATGTCACTATTTCCAATATACACTAAACAGTAAAACTTGCAGATTTAAAAAAAAAAAAAAAAAAAAAAAGGAAAAATCTGAGACTGTTTCATTACTAATTAATTTAACCATTCTCTTTCCTAATAATTCATATATTTGATCATCGTGTTTGCAAACTTCATTCCTTCGACCATCAAATTCTTTAAAACAGCAAGCTGGAAAAATCTTTTGCTGAATTCAGCTGCACACAATTTAGATCCTTAAGAGGTTTCTAAGTATTACTTCATTTTTATTTTTTCTTTAACATTTTCTTTTCCTTTCTTTTCTCTTGGCCTGCTATCATTATCTTACGTTATATGTAGATAGGAAATTTCCTGTCCATTCTTTTTACATTTCATGCTCAGCTATTTCCATTTCCACTTCCACATGATCTGGGGTATTTTCCAAGCTGATTAGGTAAGTTCTTCCAGCTCCAAAACATAATGTACTACTCCCAGACTTCAGTGAACAGGTAAGTCTACCGACGTATTTTCTTGCAATAAGATTGTCATGGAAAGTATTGGGGAACAAAAGGGGGAAAAAAGAGCATTTTTTCACCAATGTCTGCATTTCTTTTGAATTTTATGTTGTGCTCTTTCTTTCTCAAAACCTTCAGAAGGGTATCAATGAGATATTCAGAAAGAATTAGTATACTGTGAGGACTCCAATGGTTGAGCAGACTATATAAAGCATCTTTCACCCCTAAGTCACAGACTTGAATGCAACAGAGGGTGACAGAGACTGAAAGGTCACCATCTGGCAGCTGCTCTAGAGGTGAAGTACAAGTCACTAACAGAAGTCAAATCCCAGTGGACAAGCATCTATAATACAAAAATTGCCTAAACACCTGGTGTTAATTTGCAATCTCTGCTAACAGAATGAAGAGTGACATGAAAATGCAATTGCCTTCTATCATTAGGTGCAGTCCCTATGGGCTAGAGTTGAGATACATGAGTTAAAATCAGAAAGAAACTGACTGCAGATGTGGCTGCTTGTGGTGATAAGATAATTTAAATTTGTATGGCTGTCACAAGCTAATATGCTTTTAAAAATCTATTTCTAAAGAAATAATGACTGTCCTTTAAAAAAAAAGAATTTCAAATTCTTTTATTCTCAGCAACAGGTAATATTGGCATATATTCTACAATCACAGTACTCCTTTCTTTTGTGCTCAGACAGATGCAGGGATGTATTTGAATGGAAATCTTTATTATTCAGTGTTACATTGCTCTAAAACTAGTGCATGAATTACACTTCTGAAGATATTTTCTCTAAGTATCTTACATCTTTGTCTTTGAATAGTTGATTGGCCCTGAACTGTTCTTGCTTTTTTCTACTTGTTGCTTTCTTTCTCTGTTTTGACAGTTTTCTTCATTTCCTTATTACTCATTTTCTCCATTGAGCCTGCTTCCATTGATTAAGACGGGCTGACTTGCTTTCCTCCTTAATACTCTAGATTGCTAACAAACACATTGTAGTTAATATCAGGGAGAAAAACATAGGGCAGGCTCTGAAGAATTCTTATCGACAGTAGTCCTTACAGATATCTTTTCGCTTGTCAGAAAAAACATGCTTCTCCAGAGGCTGTATTTCTAATTTTGGAGCACATTTCAGAGAGATATCAAGTGCTCCTCTGAGCACTTAAGTGAATCCTCTGAGATTATCTGTGTCCAAAGAAAATAAAGTCATTGTGAAATTCCTTCAAGTTACATATCAAGGTATCATGAACATTTGTGAGAAATAAGATTCTGTTCCCATCACACTTTATCTAAAGGCTTTTTTCAGCTTCATATAAGCTACATATTTGCTCTGTGTTTATCTCTTACAAAATATCGAAGTCGATTTTCATCTTTGAAAATAACTTAGGATATTCATTAAAGATAACATGAAAAGTTTTATTAGTATATTATGATGAATAAGCTTAAAGGTAAATCTCTGAATTTAAAGCTTGTTTACTACCTACATTAACCATCCTTCCTGGTTTAAGAATTTCTCCTTGTGCTCTCATCAAAGCTAATAAAACCTTTTTTTCAGAGATTCATTTCCATTGTTCTGTCAGAACCTTTGATTTTGTAAGTGTGACCATCTTCTTTTACCTGGTGACTTCTAATCAAACTGAGGGTATAGCATGAACACTGAGACCAGTATCTCCTCTGGCATTTCATGTCCCATTTATTCAATAATTAATGAAAATATGCTTCCCTAGATAGATGATTTGTTTCTTATTTCCTCTTACTTAACAAATATCATCACTACAAAACCTTTTTTGAACCTGGAAAAATTTTAATTAAAAGCAGATAACCACTGCCATACACCTTGACTAGAATAATGTTCAGTTTTATTCCCAAGGAGTATGCAGCATGTCTTTGCTCACAATTGGGCAGAACGTGACTCCCAGGTGGTATGAACCATAAATCTATTCCTATTTATGAATCAACTTCTTTTTTTTTGTTTAAAATTATCATATATTCAATGTAATTTATGTAACTTCTTATGGTTAATGTCTGGTCTTCTAAGACCACAGAGTTAAATGCATAACACAGCAAGAACAACCTGTATGTTAGGAAAAACATTTAGAAGTTATGAGGTCTGTATATAAGCCTACTTTGGTTTACCACATATTTCTTTTAGGATTGTAAAGTCATTTCTAACACTGCTTTTAAGTATATTTTGACTCTTAATATCCATTGATATCCCCCAAATGAAATAAGGTGACTATCTTTAAAATTGAACTCTTTGTTTTCTCTAGTTATTAAAAATGGTGAGAATGAATAGTGAGAATTTATATTAAAGACAAAATGCTACTCGGGTATATGTCAGTATTTTATTTTAGTGCAGGCTGCAAACATTGTCACACTGATGGAAATAACACTGGCTGATGAACACATTGAGGTGGTCCTGTAGCCAAATTTCTATTGCCTCACAACACCAGTATTTAAAATTATAGCTGGTGTAAAGTCCTAAAGTATAAATTTTAGATTGTATTTCAGCACTTACATTCAGAGAAGGTATTTTCATGCAAGCGTTTTCTTCAGACAATGAGTGTACTGGGGACAAAGATTGAAATATCTTTCAAAAGAACCTGTTAATAATCAACCACTCTAAAATTATGCCAAATGCCTGCAGTAAAATTTTCAAAGCCATGCAACCTCCCTACTTATTTTATGCTACTTTTACCAGATAGAAATTCAAACTAGTTTTGTTATTCTTTAGGAGAAATTCAAATGATCTTGAAACCGATTATTGACTTAATGCAGTTGTAACATGGAACTTGGTCAAGTCCCAGCTTTCCATAGATTTTTCTATTTAATTTCATTCCTACATAAAAAAAACCTAGTAAATATTGTTAAAATATTTAAGTCGATTAAAACATTAACATGGAATATACTCCTGAAATTTTC
Source organism: Nestor notabilis (assembly GCF_000696875.1). Taxonomy (NCBI): domain Eukaryota; kingdom Metazoa; phylum Chordata; class Aves; order Psittaciformes; family Psittacidae; genus Nestor; species Nestor notabilis. Next base: position 32,118 of record NW_009922493.1, read on the forward strand.
TAGAAATCATGACTCTTTCAGTCCTGGAAAGCTCCCAGAAGCAATATGCTCTCTTCTGTTAGCATTCATTGTATTATTAGAATATGCAGAAAAGATATTCTAACCGTGCAGTAGAAGTGAAACTTTTCATCCACTTTGACTTTAATTATAATGTTATTTAATATAAACTCACCACGACACCCATTTTAAAGGATGTAAAATTATAAACTGGAATAAAATTAATAAAACCTATATATCAAAAATGAAATAGATGAGCTAAATGTAATACAATTATATCCCAGTTCTTCACTTATGACATTTTTTGTAAATTTATTTGCATGAGAAGTGTTTTCACTTTTTTTTTTTTGTTGTTTTGACCTCATTGAAAACAAAGTAATCGTCAAAAAGTTCCAGAAGCAACTTTTTGCTTAGAATATTTGGTGGAGTTTTATTTGCTTAAAAATATCAATATACTAATTAAATATTGAAATATAAAGCAGTTCACATTTTTAACATAACAAAATCCCAGTGAAAAGGAGAAATGGAAAAGAAGGGAATCTAACAAAAAGGTGGACATGAAACTGCTAAGTGGCATAAGCTAGGATCACTGACAAAGAAAGCAGGAAACTGTGGAACTTGCTAATTCAAGGCTGATACTACTCATTATCACTACAGTAATTAGGAAAAAGGTGGTAAGACTTAGACTGCTCTGTCTAATTTAAATTTTCATCTTTCCATTCTTCTTTAATTTTCCTTTAACGGGTGAGGCTTGGCATGCTCAAAACATTTCCATTATCTGGAAACAGTATATAGGAGGTATAAAACTAATCATCCAAACTGAAAGGAATATCTATTAAATGGGAATGTAAGTTAAACTAAAATATGTTATTACTGTATATAGGCTGAAAGGGTCAAGTTACTTTGATGGTCTCCAAAGTACTGGCATAGATATGAAGTCTGGATTTTATTTTTTTTTCATCAGGCTAATTTTTAGGTAAACTTAATATGAAATAAGAACAGCTCTATTGTGTTAGACTAACAGCGCACTTAACCAATTATTCTGTCTACTATAGTATTGAAAAGGGATACTAAGGAAGATATCTAGAAACATTTGACTTAAGATAATTTTCAATTTCTAAGCTTGTTTAGTTCATAGTGTTAGCCATGGAAATTTTTTTCTGCTGATGTGTAGCACTTCTATGGGCTGTTAATACCTTACTGAAATGAAGCTGCTGTTGATGCAGAAGACTGAAAACTAGAAACTAGGGTGATTATACAAACTTGTCAAATATACTGATATGCCCATGTGTTGGTCAGGTACATGTAGAATACAGTGAGGATTAATACTATGAAAGAGTATAGACCTGGAGAGAGAGGGAGAGAGAAAGAAGAGCTATCTGTCAAGATCCCAGTTGTCCCACTGTAAAATCAGCACCTAGCTTATGATTTGTTGAATTTGGTCAATTAGTGATCAAGTGTCTTCATCACTTATGAGAAGTTTCAGACTGCTTACAGGTTGTTATGTTTTGCTATACTTGTATGGTAAAACACAGCTTAATGGGGAAAAAAGATAAATCTGCTCTCTTTGTTTCTGTCCTTGCTTCTGTTCTCTGCAGCTGTCTTGATCCCATAAAACAACAACTCATATAATACTACTGTTGTGGTTTAAGCCCAGTCGGCAACTTCAACCACGCAGCTGCTCGCTCACTCCCCACCGTTCTTCCTCTTCATCTGATCCATGTAGTAGTAACTCTTTGGATTATGTCCCCTGTAGTAAGTGCATTGGGACTTCATCTTTCTTCGCTTCACGGGTTGTTATGAATGACAACTTCTCATCCTTTTTATGTCCTGGTTTTGCAGACTTCTGTCATACCTCCAGATTGTCTGCTGGCCTAGAAGACACAGATATCTCTCATAAGGTAGCTGCTACAAACTTTGTCTATCCTCATCAATCTTTCTCGAGCACTTTCCAAGTTCTACTATATATTTTCTGAGGTGTAGTTCTTAGAACTACAGTCAGTAGTCAAAGTTCGAACATGATGGTGTTCTTATTCTGTTTTCTAATAATTCATCTCATTATTCAGCTCATTTTTTTGGTCACTAACTTGCATTGAATTGACTATTTATAGGCCAGCAATCTTGCTGCTATGTGATAATGCTCAGCTCAGAGACCAGTATTTTTCATATAAGATCAGGATATTTTATTTTCTTTGTACCTCAGGTTATATTTATCTACCTCAAATTTCATCTGTCATTTTGGCAGTTTTCTCTTATTAAGTATTTTAAAGAGTGTTTTAAGATAGATATACAATGTTTAGATGAGCAAACAGCTGTTTTGCCTAGATAATAACTTTCCTTTAGGAGTGCATTTAAATGTAAAAGATTGAGAGAAGAATTTTTTTATTCACTTCTTTTTCTTCTGGACAGCCAAGGAACTAGTTCTTTTTCCAGACTAAGTTTCAGTCATTATTGTTCCCTTTCATCAAGTATTTTATTTTATTTAGGGTTTTTTTAAGTTTATATTTTTTTAGATTTGGTTTCATTTAGTTTGCTTTGGTTTGATTTGGTTTGGTTTGAATGATGTGTTGCTTTATCAGTATTTACTACCTGACTGCAGCCACAGGCATTATAGAGCCTGAAATATCTGTTGGATGTTGGATATGGAATTGAGTGCACCCTATGGAATTGAGTGAGCCCTCAGCAAGTTTGATGACGACAGCAAGCTGTGTGGCTTGGTTGATATGCTGGAG
>NW_009922494.1:0-46940 GCF_000696875.1 Nestor notabilis
ATATATATAGTGTTCTGATACATATACCCATATACTCACACACAGAGGGTACATACACATACATAGAGAAAAATGCATGTTTAGAAGTCCCGAGCAGGACTTCCCAGGACTCCCCATTCACTAGGCAATATCAACTACTAAATTTAATCACTGACGTCTTAAAATAAGTTAGTAGAATGGATGCACAAGAAAAGGAGATTTGTCCATCATCAGAAATTATAGTCAGTGCAACAATATTATGAATGTCCTACATGCATATCCTTTCCTTATTGATTCCTTCCAGGAAGGCAGCATATGATCTTCATGTTATATTGCAATCATCAATGAACTGACAGTTTTGTATATACTTATACATATATGTGCTCATCAGAAATTACTCTAGCACCATTCTTGTATGATTCCAGTTCAGCATATGCACAAAGCACATACTTTATTTAAAACCTATGCTTGAAGTTAAACACAGGTTTGTGTCCTACATCTGGGTGGTTTAAGTAACTATCAGAGGAAAATACAAGCTTTGCTTGATCTTGATTTGGGCTGGATTTCTGCAGGTTCTGTGCAGAGCCCATCACATACTGTGAACTTTGCTACCCCCTTAAAAATTGAGTATGAGACATGAAGTTATAATAAATAAAAAAAACAACCTAACAAAAAAAACACATACACAGACTTGCCACTAGCAAGGGCACACAGGGGGAGAGGTAAAGAGGGGGACAGAGGGAGGTAAAAGACTCGAGTATCACTGGCAATTGTATACCATTTTCTATGCATTTCAGTGTCCCAGTTAAAGGCACCCAGATAAGACAGGCTTTAAAGGCTTTAAGCTTTTGATAGTTACCTTTAGTCAGTTTTTTACATCACAAAGCATAGACATTTTATATCATATAACAGGGAATTCCTTAAGGAAGAGCAGCAGCAAGCACACAAATACAAATTGCTCTAACTTAATCCAATTTCTAGAGCACCCAGAGTCTCTCAGTTCTGAGAAAGTCCCCCATTCTGCTGCTCTCTGAGGTAGGTGAGACAAAGTTTAAGAGAGACAGCACGCTAATGAAGAGAGACATCTGTGACTGCCAAGTTTCCTGTTCCTGTGAGTGTTGGCATTGCTTCTGGAACAGTCTGTTAAAGTACTATTGTCTCCATAGCTCAAACATCTGCAGGAATGAGGGGGTTTACTCTTCTTTTCCTTTTCCTTTCTCCCACTTCTTGGCCACTTTCAACCACAAGCACTTGTGACATTTTGTATATGCCCTACTGCAATATTGACTTAAATCTGACAGCAGAAAGCTTCAGTTTTTACTTTAGTTTTAGTTCATAACGCTAAGTTTCTGCCTTAAAAACCAAACTAAACAAACAACAACAACAACAACAAGACAACCAAAACACACAACAAAACTATTTGATCCCAAGGAGTAAAAAAAAATAAAAAGCATCCACATAAGATTTTATGACATGTAATTGGCCATTTTTCACTGCTGAAATTAAAGCTTTGAAGAAGGCTACGGAATACGAAGTCTAAATTGTGTTTTCAAAGTGGTTTAAGAGGAACCGAAGTCAAACTCAATATATATATATATATCCAACACCAATTTCCATTTAAGTTTTGTTCTATGTAATTAAAAACACTAACACAGAGTCTTTTCTGTAGTTGCATAGCTTGTATGTTACACTAGGAAGAGGCCTTAACCACTATTTTTAAAACATGTAGGGCTTCATCCAGAAACATACAAGATTCATCTTTTGTGAATAACAATGCACTCTGAAATAACTTCTTAGTAGCCTAACCTTCCCCAGAATGACTTTCTTGAACCCTTGCAAGCATAGAAGTAAATTAATACCATGGAACTCAAATGATTCTGAACTGGTACATTACCTGAAGTGAGATGTAAGTATAATCCAGTTTGTTACCAAATAGCATGCTAGCTCATGTGCTGAGCATCCTGGTTGTAGTGAAGTATGTCTGCTCTCTTCTGAAGCTACATACATCTCTATTTCTTAGTCATTAGCATTAAAACTAGCATTTAAGAGTTGGAAAAACTAGGCATGTGAAAAGGTTAGTCCTCATATGGGTCTAATTTAAATAGGTTAAGAATGGATATGTACCTAAAAAGTACACTCAACCACACATTATAGGCTCAATGAAGAAATCACAGTATGAAATTCTCTGTAACTGACTACTGCAACAGATTAGACTGCAGTGGTCTCTGCTGTCCTCAAAAATCTATTTAAAAAAAAAAGAAAAAAAAAAAAAAAAGAAAAAACCCAAAACACCACCCCAACACCACAGCACACCCACCCCAACCCCCCTGTCCACACCTGATTCATTTTCCCAATTTGTAGTTCCATTTGAGAGTTTGGTTGGTTTAGGAGAGGAGTGAGCATCTTCCTTGTTATGATAAATCAAGTTTTCATCTCTGAGAACTTTTAAAAGCACATTATCTGCAGCATTCAGACATGAAAAAATGTCTAGCACACTGTATTAGGCATGCTTTCCAAGCTTAGATACAAGAGTTCAGTTCCCCTCTCATTTCTCAGGTCAGAAAGAGCTAACAGTACTTCAAAAGGTAGCACATAGTCTCAGCTGGGTAAGTTCTTTTACTAGGGGGGAATTACAGTCCCAAAAGAAGCTGCTTTCTTCTACTAAAAGGAGAATTTTTGGCTGCTGAGGGAGGCAGAGCTGTAGGAAAAGATTTTTAATGAACTCAAGTAGAAATTGTGTGAATTAACAGCTGTGTCACTGGACCAGCAGTCAGGCAGATGTGCTCTATTTCTGGTTTCATAACCTCAGGCAGATCAGTTTTACTTAATAATTACTGCATTAGAAGTAATTGGTAATCAAAAGATCTTGTAATGCAATATTCACATAGTACTGTTGCCCCTTTTATGTTGCTTTCATAAAATGGGTAAATATGCAAACAAGACAGAACGTCTCAGCCCTTCTGAAGGAAAGCAAAGACAACACCCCAGGACCTGGTTCACCAGGTGCAATGTGTGTGCACAGCAAGGAGCAAAAAGCAAGGCAGACAAAAAATGATAAAGAAATCCAAGAAGCAGGATTGACCTGTCATACTGACCAAGCAAGGAATAGCATCCAAATCATCCTATTTCCAGGCATTTCCCCTTTCACTGGACTCCAAAGACTTCTTCACCATGAGGCTGTCTCAGTGACCTCATAGCTGATGACTGAGGTTGCTTGCTCTGTTAAATCCTTTACAAAGAACAATGACAAGTAGCACCTACCATCATCATCTACTCAGTCTTTTCAAAAGACCCGAGATGTCTCTTTACAACCCTTTTAAGATCACAGCAACACAAAACATCCAACGGTCAGTACTGCAGAAGAAGCTGAAATAGTGACTTTTTTAAAAAATAAATTCAAAAATTTAAAAGAAGCTATAAATTAGCAAGCATTTTAACATATGTCCAACAAGTAAAGTCACAGAATCGTCTGGGACTTTGCCAGTCACAATGTCAAGCATATTTAAAGAAAGTGGTGAAGTATAGCAAATGTACATTAAACAGGTCATATCTTGCCTTCTGAAAGTAACATGGATTCCTTCAAGTTTGGAAGGGGAGAGGTTAGTTAATCTTCAAAAATACCCTCTTACTATCAGACTATCAATCACTTTGTTATACATTATAAAAGAGAGATTAAATCCCTAAAGCCTAATAAAATTCAGAAAGACATTCTGCATCCTCTTCTCTTCTGGTTTTGCAGTCTTTCCCCAGCTGGTATTAGCCCAGACAACCCGTCTCTTCGCATTAGCCTCAAGCTGGCTGTAAGCTCTCAGCACACCCTGGGTGAGAGATTTCCGTTCTCATCCTGCACCTTAACCAGTAAAGTTTCTGGTTCTAATGTCAATATTTTCTCTAGGTCAGGTCAATATTTGATATCTTGGCTTTCATCATAAATTAAATTAATACTGCGGCAAGAAAAAGCCCTCTGAGTTTTATCAGTTTTGAAACATAAGCTCAAAAAGGAAATCTCAGGTGTCTCCTGAAAATGGGAGGAAGATATCTGACCTGTGAACTTTAGACAGTAAGTTTTAGTATCTATCTACCTATAGTTACAATTCAAAAATGATTGTATCTAATGTTTATCAGAAAGCTGCCCCCAAGCATTAGGATATATTAGCCTCATTTGTTGTGAATTGAGGAGTGTAAGAGGTTGGGGGTGGAAATCAGGAGAAACCAATGACCAGGTTCTTCCTGTGCTGCATCATGGAACCAGAATCAGAGTAAGAACTGTAGGATATTTGCAATACCCTCTGTCATGGAGAATTCAATTGACTAGAAATTTTTCTTTCCAAGGAGTTTGCAAGTTGGCAGGCTAGATATCTCTGTTGTCTCTTTCCCCCTTCTATATACATTTATGGGGTTAAGAAATCAAAAATCTAAAAGTCTGTTACAGCATAAATTCTTCATCAGAATTACTTGATGCCCACTTGATCCCACGTTGTGCCTAACATCTAGTTTTATTAGCAGGCATTTACCACATCTGTGGAGTCCAGTTCACCATAGTGAAAATAAAAAGACAAAAAACTCACACAGCATTTTTCAGCTATAACTTTGCTACGGACAAAAAGGTGAAATGTTTTGTTGTGGGGTAACAGAGGCATATAGCACATTCTCAGTGGACAGGAGTGGCCCGAGAGAGTGATGAGCTATGACCCAGCAAGCACAACTCAAAGCTGGTGTCTCAGCACTGTATCAGCACACACACCCAGTACAGATTACCTCTGTGCACCTCAAGATCAAAGGCAAAAAACTTGTGGTCTGAAGCCACCTTCTCTAGAAACACATTATCAGCTTCAGCACCTACAAATCATTTGCTTAAATCCAGCAGCATGTGGAGAGTACCTTTGTAAAGGGCTTTTCGGCTCTAGCCCAGTAAAACCAGATTGCTCAGCTAAATTGCAAGCCTTTTTTTTTTTTTACCATTCAGGAACAATAAAGTCTATCATGTACTCAAACTATGAATTCATAGAAATCTCATATTTAGCTGACAGTATAAAACACATCTTTTTTTCCATCCCTTTTATAACATTCATCACCAATATACTGCTACAGTCCATGGAAAACTATTGAAAAACAGTGAGAACAAGGAATACATTTAGAAGGCACACTTGCTATTTGATTGTAGAAATAAAATCCAATGGAGTTTCTAGAGACTGAAATATTCTAATTATTTTTTGTGGGAGTGAGTTTCTAGTGTTTTATGCTTTTCCTGCCCTTCCTGCCTATGTTTGCATGAACTTGGTTGAAAGAAATCAGTCTGTTTTTCTGACAAACCATAAAGGTTAACACTCCCCGTCTCAATAAGAAAAGAAACAAATTAAGGAAATGCTAGAATTGATGGGTCATGTGTGCTTTCTACTGTCTTTAGTGTAAGCTGCAGCATGGTTTTGACAACATAAATTCTCCAGTTCTATTTTCCTTCAGTGGTATTTACAAGAATTAAGTCAATCTCCGCCATTTCACCAGTAACATGATAAATACGAATCACGCCCCATAATCGGTAGAACATATAGCACCCTGGTACAGTGAGAGCAAATATCATGAGGTGAAAGATAGGCACAGCCAGGAGAGCCCCACACCCAGGGGCTTGCATAAACCTGGCTCAGCTGCCCTTCCTGCCTTTGGCCATTCTTCATGCCCACCACATGTTCTTCTGTACCATGAGTTTACTTCTCAGAGCACAGAATGAAAAGATTACTTCAGTCAGCCACTTTTGCACTTTAACTCAGCTGACCAGGGACACACTGCAGCAGGTAGATGCTCTGGTTTCACGCTTCACAAGTAAGCAAAAGAAAGAGCAGCAAGATCAATGTGTAAAGCTACACATCACAGAATAAAAACACTTGGTTCACGTGCCTGCTTAAGAAAACCCAGTATTAGCCCAAATATAAATTACTAGTATATATAAGATCTGCAAAGAGCATTTCTAGATCTACTCAGTGCCCAGCAGGTCACAAGACACCTTCATCTTGCAGAAAGAGTTCCACACATGCTGTGGACTGCAGAGCAGAAGGTTTCTTGGCACTGTCCTACATGCAACAGTGTCCAAGGAGTCTCCAGGCATCCTGGGCTACCTGTAGCCCCTGCTGCAGGATGGGCAGCAACCGACAGACAACTCTCCAGGCACCAGAGAGGGGAATGTCACGTAACAGCATCATCTGGGGAAAAAAGTAGCCTGTTTAAGTATGTACAAACCCAGTTTCCTTCCTCCCTTCAATAAGGCACCTCTCTATTATGTTACTTGGCAAAGAGCAGCTCGTTCAACACAAGAGGAATTAGCTTAAATTTTTCTGGATATGAGCTTAAACCAGCATTTGTTAGCTACTTCTAAAATTCAGCCTGGGTCCTCATTGCTGTCAACAAGGACCTGTACCCTGACAGGAGGTTAGAGGTTGGGTGCAGTAACAAACAAAACACTACTTCAGTAACCAGCCAGCCTACTGCTCCCACTTGCAGGGTAGCAGGCATTCTGGACTTCAGCTACCAGTTCAAGACAAAGTCAAAAAGTTGAAATAGATCAAGATGATTTCCCCTTTTCTTAACACAAAAGGGAGAAAGGGCCTTAAGTGAAGGAGCACACTTGCCTTGTCATAGCACTCCTCTGCCTTCAGATCGCAGTTTAAGAGAGCAGCCTGGGATTACAATACGACTGTAGCAATTACTTAACCACTGCTCTGAAAAATACAGACCCTTTGCCTCTTGTGGCCCTTTTCCTGTGCTTCCAATAGAAGACTTCCTTACAGGGCAGGCGACCTAACATCTTCAGTTCTTTTCATTAATGAAATACTGCTAAGGGTGAACACCTGTATCAGAAATTATGTGTTATCACCAACATGACTATCACAGAAAATGTCTAGTAGTGTGTCCTGTAAAAAGGAATGAATTTTAGCTGTATCACATTTATTTGTAATGAATACTTGGAATGGAAATAATTTAGGAAGATGGAGACGATTTAAAACAGTTCACACAAAAATCTAGCAAAATAACAAACAGTAATAAACCAGCTGCACTCCAGCATTCAAGCTGTTTTTAAGGAATGTGCAAAACTAGTCAAGCCTTTCAGCCTGTCATGCAGAAAACAGCCTTCACAGGCAAGCCCAGCAGGGACCTTCCCAGAGCTTTGCTCAAAAGCTAGAGAGCAGAATAGGAGTTCACAAAAGCCTGGGACAGATGGAAGCAAACTGCTTCAATGTTCAAATTAGAAAGCTGCAATAGAGGCAGTGGAGAACGCTGGGGTTAAAACACTGCTTTTTAACAGAAATATCTTAAAAGAAATTTTTTAGCAAACCTGTATTGCCCAAGTGAATACATGAAGATATTCCTTCAAACAACGATAGTACATATAGCATGACTGGGCACAGCAACAGCAACTTCAACCCACTCAGCCAAAACCCATCACTGAAGTCAGAGCTATTTCTCAAGCTATTTGACAAACACAACTCTTCCACTCCACTGAGCGGGCAGGTCACTCTAGAGTCCCTGACCCGATTTCATTTATGGCTCTGCTCTCACGCTTCTTAACCCACTCTGGAGCTGTTTGGCTACACACCCTGGTCACAGTGAGACGTGCATACGTACGTACTTGGCAAGAAGGCATGCTTCTTGCCAGTCAGGATGTGCAGCTTTGTAAGTACTACACCTTCTTTCACTGAATAGGGCTGAACCTCAACAGAATGCCAGATGGGTATACTGGTCTAAAACCAGGAAATGTAGCCAGTACAATTAACCTCGAACTTTTTGTGAAGGTGAGGTTTGGGCTGATGGTGTGAACCTCCAGGCCAGCCATCACTCTGCAAACACAATTTCCCCAGAGGAAACAGATGAACGTATGCTGGCCTGTTTCCACCTCGGATTTATTACATTCTAGGGAGAATAAATCTTAATATCTAAGGAAAAAAAACCCCAAACAATGTAAATTTATTACAAATGCATGGTTTATGAACTTCGTTTAGAAGTTGGTCAAAGCCTAAGTGTTTTTTTCTTGGTTAAGTTTTGTTTCCTTTTTTCATGCCAAATACACTAGTGATTTGACTAACAGGAAATCAGAGAAGACAGTAAAAGTTAGTTGAAAGAGCACCTCCTTCTTCCTGACATAAAAGCTATAGTAAGACGAAGTGTTTCCAAATATTACAAAACCAAAAAACACCAAAACACAACAACAAAAAACCCAAAACAAACCACAAACTGAAAGAGTTACATTTGCCTGCTATTTACTAGTAATAATATTTAGAGACACCAGCCATCCTGCTGCTCAGAAATCACCACAGATTTGGTGTGGGGAAGGGGACCTCAACCAGAGAAAGAGGAGAAGAATCTGGAGGTCTGCCTGCCTGCTCTCCCATCTCCAGACACCTCCTCACTTTTCCCATCTCTGAGCACAGTTACTGCCCCTGCAAACATATTTCAAGATCTTTCTCCTAACAGGCATCCCTTTGCCATCCATTCATCTAAGATAAATGCAGCAATTTCTGGTGCAGAAGCTGCTTCAGAGCTGCATTATATTTGTAAAACCTTCAGGAGGTACAAAGAAAAATACAGAAATACCCATCTTTGACTCTTACAATTTATCTTACACTCTATTATTCCAAACCAACAGGCTTAGAAAGAGAGGGGTGGGGGAGGGAAGGCACCATTCTTTTTATACGATTTATTTTATGCACTGCATAGCATTTTCTACAGTTGCGGCACCATATTCTGCAGTAAGAAATGCAGTACAAGTATTCTTAACCTCCAAGGAAGCCTAGATTAAAGAGCCCTCTACCAAACCCTGTGTTTCCTCACAAGTTTGCTACACTTCGTAACTTTCCTTTCTCCCCACATCTCAGTTTCACTGATTATTCAAGCCATAATATCATAACCTCCCTCCTGGAGATATTCACTGGTTTTATTTAAAATGGCTTCTCCTTCTGCTGGCAGTAATGGTGCTTAGTAAGCCTGAACTCTTAATCACCCAATAACCAGAGAATAATCTTCAAGGCCTACATTTAGTTAACTAAGCTTACAAATTTACATGCACCCAGGTATTCTTCAGACAAAGATGACCACTATGTAGTTCTTCCTCCAAAACTTTTCCAGCACATATTATTCCAGTCAATTCGGGGGGGGGGGGGGGGGCTTACAGACAGGCCAGGCAATTGGGGGGGGGGGGGGAGGATTTACAGAGTAGAAGAGTGTGGATGGTTCCAAATTTTACAGAATGTTAATTAAAATGCTTTTCAGTACAAAACTAAATGTAAAAAAAGAAAAATATGAGAAATGAAAACAAATTGCATGTGAACTTTTCGCTGATGGCAACTGGAGAATACAACACAGTTATCTCACACAGAGAAGGTTAAGAGGACAAAAGAATGAATTGGGTGGACATGAAAAATTGAAGGAAAGACAAATTCGGAACTGATGTCAGGCCACACATTTTAATTGCGGAACTGCATGCCAGACATTAACACAGAGCCGGGGTCATTCAGAGAACGATCAAAGGGCACTTGGGGGACATTGGGCACCGGAGCGCAGTGACTTTCTACAGGAAATTTTACTAGTCTTTACTTATTTGTACTACTGCTGTGTTACTTGAACTAGCTAGCATGAGCTGTGGTGCTCTTTTAGGGAGTGAGGGGAAAAAACAACAAACAAAAGCAGAAAGAAAGAAAGAAAATATTCAAACTATTGAGGTTATCAATCATAAGCAAGAAAAACTACAGGCATTCAAAACAAACTGCCCCTTTGGAGCTAAGGTCACCTTGTCAATATCAATCTTCTCATTTTGACGCACATTAAGAGCTATTGGAGTGTCTCCTTTTATCCTGTGACTGTGAATTGACCTTACTGACACTACTGAATACAATATGGTCATTTAAGGATGTGGTAATTATTGTTAACTACACTAAGTTAGTAGCACACAGGGCATCATTGCTCTGTCTTGTATTGCCACCTGGCCTTTATTTTAAGGGATTTATTCTAATTTCGTATGCCTCAACTCAAACTATATTTACATCAGTCCCTTATTTTCCATTGGACTCTCATGAGAATTTACACTACAAAGCAGTATTTTTCGGCTGGGGGGGTGGGGGTGGAGGGAAGTTAAAAAGAGATGTTGCTGTACAAGTTTTAATTAATCCTATAAAAGCTCATTCTACACAGACACCTTTAAACTTCCAACCTTATCATGTCACCATTGCACATTCTCTAAACATTATATCAAGACACTGATGGGAAAAATGCTGTACTAATACTACTTTGCTTTTGTAAAAGAGAAGATCCTTATTGGAGGGAAAGCATTATTAGCAGTATAATATACATGCCATTATGCCATGATGCAATGCGCTTGATAAATTTCAGCCCTTTAACAGAAGCGCTGAGATCACCTGCATGCACAGTAGCACCAGCTTAAATGACCTTACTGTAGTTAAACCAATGTGTGTAGGACCCACTTTTCAGCAGAAATAAGTCTATTCAACCACATTTTAAGATACGATCCATGCACAAAACTATGACTTGAATAAGACAGGCTTAAATGTGATTAAAAACCAACAAAAGCTCACTGTGACTGTGTGTGTTGTTTTGTATGGACTTCTTTAGTATGAATGGCAGTTGTCGAAAGGGAATACTTTATATGCACTACTACCTTCAGCTTGGTATTAAAATGCTCTTTGTCATCTCACATTTATTCATTCTGACAAAACCACTTGCAAATGAATCAAACAAAAGACTTCTGTCAAAATACAACAGGGGAACAACCACAGCTAGGTCAAGAATGAGACCTCCTGCTGTGTGTGTCACAGCCTGTCACTGCAGAGGTGACACCCCACACCCCAGTGCCTCTGATATGCACCAGCTTATCAGAAGCAAAACCCACTGAACTGCAGTGCCCTTTCTCCAGGATTATACTCAATTTCCAAAGTGAATCAAGAGGTAAACCAGCCTGTCCCCAGGACTCGAGCCTGGGAAGGGCACGTGCCCAAGATATGCACACGTGCTCCCTTTTGTATGACTTTCAAGCAGCTGCAGCCTTGTGAGCCCAAGATACAGCCTTGCCGGGAGCACACCAGTGAACCTGGGCACACATGCTGGCTGCTGCACTGCTGCCAAATGCAAGCCACAGCGCTTCCTCATGCAGCTGCTTCCTTCGGTCTCAAAAGGGCTTTACTGATTTCCTGATGAAGATATATAATGAGATCACAGTAGAGATGACTTTTTGTTAAAAGGAAGAGAAATAATCAATAGTAGCTTAGGCTGGAAAGGGACCCTGGAATTGATTTGGAGATGACATGCTGGGCTTAGGCCCAAAGCAGAGATCCTGGCCAAGCAGAGTCTAATGCTTTTAGAGTTCATTTAAAGATGACCCCAAATTAAATTTCCAATTGTAGGGCCCTAATTCACTCCAGATTATTTAGAAACACTGCTAAGGAATAAATAAATAAATAAATAAAAGCCACAACACAAATATCCTTCTGAGGTTTCCGAGTTCAACTTAATACATTTTTAGTCAGACCCCTTATATTCTTCAATGCTTGTTCACTTTTGTTGCTATAGGTTGTCACATTCTGCTAACCCGGAGGATCAATAAGGAGGCAAGCTTCTCCGACAGCTTGCAAACACTACTGTTTGCTTCACACTGTTTCTATTCAGCGCTACTTCTGACATAGATACACCCACATTTTTAAAGCTAGATATTTTCCAAAAAATAGATTCAAAATGCTGTAGCAAGGGGAAGACAAAATAATCCACCTATTTAAACGCTCAAAAATATCTCACCTTGTTTTGCCACATCACAAGCCAGACTTGAGAAGCCACCCTGCTTTAGAGACTGCCATGCGTTCATCCCTCCAGACTGCAGCAGTCCCATCACATCAGATTCATCTGCAGTGCAGTCTTACCTGCAAACTGTGCCAGCAGCATTTGCTTCACAACTGTGTGAGAAGTGAGAACAAACCACACACTGATGACCCATCAAAAGGTCGCTGAACCCGGCCCTGCTGCAAAATGCCACTATATATGCCCAGGAAAAGATACAGAGCACCAGAATTGCAACGGTGACACACAAACTTGTTATCTGCTACTCAAGAGCATTTCAGTAGCTCCAGCAACCCAAACAGTACCTTTGCAGAGTTATCAATGCCAAAGTACTAGTGCTACCTAAAGCATCACTCTACAAAGACAAAGGGGGATGGGGTGAGCAGGGAAGGAGGAGAAGGAGAAATAAAGGTGAAAAATACTTCTTACGTGAGTCATACTCACTTTTGATTGTGGCTTCAACTGCGTCTTGACAAACAATTAGTGCTAGATTTTCACACTACCACTCATTTGGCAGAATATATTTAAGCCAATACAAAACACAGATCGGATTTCAAATTAGCAAGATCACCAATGAATTATATGATGAGAACGATAGCAAGTCTGTGCTGGCACCAGGCTTCAGCATGCCACCTGGTACTCCAGATTGCACTGATCCCAGCCTGTGCTGATCCCCACCACCTGGTGCATTGCAAAGTGCCTCTTCTGCAATACTGCAAGGCTTTCTGAGCAGCCCTCTAGAAGGGAGAGCCCTTCTGTTTCCAAGGTCACCCACATTTCCAAGAAACAGCCTTGCAGAAATGTTGCATGGCTGGATCAGACCTTTATTTTCACCTCAGCACTACAAGAGCTGTACACCATTCTAGCACAGGTGAATCACCAGTGCTCCTGACAATAAACTCATTCTCATGCCTATTCTGCTCGTTGAGAGCAGCAATACTCCTCTTGGACACAATCCACATCAAACACCCCCACTTCAAAACAGCATGCATGCTCCTGCCCAATAAGCTTCTCCTTGCTGCTTCAGTGCTACCGTAACTTCACTGCATACAGTATCAAGCATCAGTTGTCCACAAGAGACGTGAAAGTGGCTGCCATGCCTGCACACCTCAGCAGATAAATAACCCTGATGGACCATCTCCTTCCCTATTGAGCCAGTTCACACAGCAGCTTGTCCCTGTTCCGTGGTCACAGCTGGAGCCAAGCTGTGAACTAAAACATGCCCAGACATGCCCAGCGCACACCTTAGCAAGCCCTGCCGTTTGCCAAGTTGAGGGTGATACTGAATTAAATTAGTAATTCACTGTATATTTGATATCAAAATAAATTAGTATTTCACTGCATATAGAGACTTAGACACAGAGAGAGCTACAAGGATTCTTAAACTAGAATTTTACTGTGTGTAGAGGCTATAGAATTAGAGACTGTGTATAGAAGATACAGAGATAAGGAAGGCATGCAACAAGAGAATGAGATGTCTTCTCTCAAACCAGTAGAGGCCTTCCTCCTGTTGGTAAGGCCTGAGAAATAGGTAAACAGCTGTGGAAGAAAACAACTTCAGGAGCCTCTCAGATTCATAAATGAGCCTAAACAAGAACATGTAGTTAATCAGAAAGACTAAACACATTCCAATGTCCTTAACTAACAGATTTCCATAAAAGGGTAAAATGAGCAGGGGTATTTCTTCCCAAATGACCACCACGATCCCCCAGAGACCACTTCTCAAATGCACAGCACCTGTGCCACAGCCTTATCTGCCCAAATTAACATATGCATGAGTAGCGAGAATTGGGTGGGCATTTCGTGGAATTATAATGAATAGTATACAATGAAGATACATGAGCTGTAAACTGTCTCTTCTCAGCGCGTGCAATAGGTGGAGCGATCCCCCACGCAGCCAGTACCGTAATAAAGTAAGGTCAGCTTCTCATCTGTCATTCTGGTTAGAGAGTTTATTTCCCGGATTTCGGTGACAAGGGCATCCTGTGCCAAATCATCTGACCAATAAATAGAACTCCTTAAATGCGAGCAGACAGATTTGCTACCCCAGAAGCTACCCAGGGGAAGGTCTGTTGCTATATTTAGCTACAGATAATTTTGTAAGCCCAAACAATAATGAAATGACCAACTGTATAGCAGGAGAGGTCAGATGCTTGATCTATACTGATGAGCAGAGGGAAACCATGCAAGGGTCCAGCCCAGCTTCCCCACAGAAACCTCACTTTTAGCAGGAACAAATCACCACTGTTGTGGCACACAGGCAGCTCTGCATTGCTGTTTATCTTCCTAAAAACTGACAGCAAAAAGCTTCAAGGAGGAGGGCTGAATCAAAATGGACAAAGGCTGCAAGCCTTGGCCAGAGCACCACCAGGAGTGCTCACAGGGACACAGCACGCAGTACCTGGTGCTCCAGCCCCTGCCACCCCCCATGGACACGCAGCCAACTGGACCCCACACTTGAACACAATTGTTCAGCAAGCAGCATCATCTACAAAATCAACCCAGCCCATCCATTGCCTGACAGTACACATAGCAAGTACCAGGACTGATGCAAAATTCATAACAACAGCAGAAAACCTTTTCCTTACATTAGCCAGCAGCTCCTAAGAAGGCTTCCAGCAACACTAGGAAACTGGTAACACAAAGGATCCTTCTAACTTACCTGGATTCAACACCATCCTCCAAATACAGCAGCTTTCATGACCATGCTCAACCTTCAGCCATGCAACAATGAATAGCTTTGATGCTGAAGCACCTGCAAAACAAGGTGTAGCAGATCAATTATCACTCACCTTAATCAGAAACACCTGTCTCACATCTGTTAGACCACAGAACCCTGGCAGATCTTCTGGGGTTTAGCTAGCATAGCAGTAGGGAGGGGAGCTAAGGGATCATCAGAGACATGCAGAGCCGACCTGCATGAGGTGAGGTACTGGTGCACCAGCTGAGCTCCTGGTGAAAAACAAGCACAGGAGGGCTAAAAATGACTTGTAACGAGATTGGTGGAGGGACTGGTTGTATACTGGAAACCAAAAAGATACATGAACTATGAAAAAACCCTTCCCAAATGAAGGTAAATCACTATGCTTTAAAAAACCAAACCACCACCATCACCAAAAACTTTTTACCTGGTATGATAAAGATATATGGAATTACTGCTTTGTGTCTCACAGCTACAATGTTCTAAATCCGATTCCAGGAACACTAAAGCATGTTGTCATGCCATTGCTCTGTTTCCCACCTTGGCAAAAGGAGGTAATTTATGATCTCCCTGCTATCAGAGTAGCTTAAAGGCTTCTTACACAAACATCAGTAAAAAACATCAAGACTCTTAAAGTGGAGGTAGAATAAAAACACAACATATTAACTCTTCACGTTAGCTATAGCTGGAAGTAAAATAGGAGGCTCAGCAGACTTTTGGCTTTACTTGGTATGAAAAATTATCCATTCCAAAAGGCAACTAGCGTCATGAAAATAGTAAGTGAATGTTAGAGGACAGTAGCTGAGGTGCAAGAATACCCTGCCATTAACAGTGCTACTTTATGCTTTAAAGTTTACAGCAAATGAGCTATACCTTTATAAAGCTTAACAACACTTCTCTCCCTAGAAATTAAACCTTGAACCCTAAAATACTGGCATATCTGCCTGTTTGCAATAACAAACCTTAAACGTGGTTAACTTATACTTCTTCTGTAGTGGTTAGGAAAAAAGAGCGATTCATATCATGCAACAGAAGCTTCAAAGGCAAAAGTCCACTTACCCTTGCTTCTGCTAATATATGCTCATTTGCTTCAATGAGAACATTAACATTCAAGAGCAGCCAGATCTACTTCACCTGCTCCAATTTACCGAAGAGGCTGCTTTGGACTCACAGCTGAAGTTCCAGTTGTACAGGCTGCCCTCAGTGGGACATACTATGCACTTGTGGCCAGTGCACACTTCAGCCCATAGTATGGATGTGTTGTGTTTAGGGGCCTCACTCGTGCCACCAAGGTGAAGGAGCATGGGGAGCTCTCAGGGAACTTGTTATGTTTTGAATGGAGTAAGATGATACTGCAAAACAGTTAAAGGGAAATCACTTCTGAGCTGGGGGACAAGAGGCTTCGGCAGGTCCTGCTTTACACAGTTAGGCACAGTAATTTCCCTAATGAGCCCTTTTACTCATCCTAAACAACAAGATGAGTTATGTCCAATATATATTCCAGTTCCCTACTCGAGAAGATTAAAATGGCATCTTTCAGTTTTACAGAAGTGAAAGACTGAATCACTATCTTTCCCACTTGCAAAGCCTCTGGGACTAATGGGCATCACTCCATCTGGGAGACAAAAATCTGCCCTTCCAGCTGAGACCATAACCCATGAGCATTGATCAAACATCCACCTCCCTTCTACATAATAGAATTTCCCGGTGAGCTAATTGTTTTTACTTCTTTCATCTCCATAAATGAGGTCAGTGGCAAGGGCAAAGAAGAGAGAATTAGCACTAAGTGTTCTTGGCTTCAAAGCAAGAGGAGACAGAGCTTCCAGATTTTGGAGAGTGCTGTACAGGGTTTAGAAAGCACCATGGGACCTTCCAAATATCTGAACCTAGAATTACTTCAGCTTAGGATAAGGCTTGCCTGTGCTGCCCAAGGATTTACACTTTCTACCTCTGCCGTTACAGTTTGGCAATGCCACTTGTGGGTCAGTGATGGCCTTAATTTGTGCTGTCCCTCCAACAATGACCAGCTCTCGTCCACAGCTCCTAAAGCACTTTAGCAAAAACGCATGGAGTTTCACAACAGATGTGGAGGCAGGCAAGTACCACGGTGCATACCGCTGCCTCGTCCTCATTACCATCTGCCTGCAGTGACGGAGCTGAATGGCACCTCCTGCCCTGCAGTTCTGCATTATGAGAGTGTGAGCAAGGCAAGATAGATAGAGTTGTGACAATGCAGATTTGTGCATGTGGATGTACACCAACATCAGGTTTACAGAAAGGAAAACTGAGCCACCAGCAAAGATGCAAATGACAGAATTAAAACCTGATTCTCAGCAGAAAAGTGGGTCCTTTGGCTTTCTGTCCCAAAGCAGCAATGCTTCTCTGAGGTCTGGCCTTTAGGCCACCTCACTTCCCTCTACCCCCCAGGGGCACATGTCCTAAATCAAGGCTTTCCCTTATGCAATATGGCAGTTTTCTGCAGTATAAAAACCTTATAGGACTCATCAGTGTCTCTGCAAAATAATATTTTATAGCATAGTTATCACAGGCAGAACTATAAACAAGGCTCAGGAATGATGGCCCGAGACAGGCACCTGCAGACTTGTACAGGTGGGGAAGCAATTAATTTGCGGCTGACCTCTTCACAGAGTTACTTCCCATATTTTGGCAACGGCTAGAATTGTAAATAAATCATACTGCTGGTATAAACAGGAAGAGCAAAATTTCAGTTCTCCAACAGAAAGATTAAAATGAAACCCCAAGCACCTCACCTTTGTGTACAGCACGATGAGCATATCCCCTATTTTTTCATCTCTGAGTCCCACCCCTATGAGACTAGTGGCGTGAATGCTGGTTGCCTGTGGGAAAGCCTATGTCACACTCAGGGCTGTTGCAGCACCCAATTTACAGACCTCAGGTTATAACTGGTTTGTAACTGCCCAAGCACAAGACAAAGTGTTGGAGTCAGAGCAGGGCTGAGGCTTTAGGAGGTAACGGGTCAGTTACGGCCTCACCACAACCTGCTCTTGCAAGGAGGACAGTCATGCCAGCCACCACCTCTGCAAGGCAGATGGGAGGATAGCTCAAATTGGTGTGGACAGCCAAATAGCTGAACAGTGGAAACACTTCTACTCTCTCACAGACGGGGCAAGACAAAACTCAGTGCTGGAAGTCTCAGCAGTTTGCTGTTCCTCCCTAAATACGAATGCCGAAGCTGTACGAATCAGTTTTCCACTCTGGAAAGATGTTTTTAAAGCCAAACTCTGATTTTTGTGGAGCTTGCAGAAACCACGTCTCAAGAGACAGAAAAGACCTAGCAGATGTTACTGCTCTCAAAACACATGTGATACCCTGTCCTCAGGGACCAGCCCCCATTAACCAAAAGCTACAAAATACAAGTAAGTCAATAGTAGCACTATGTCCAACATTTGTAAATGGATTCTGCAAAGCAAAATTGTTATGGGAATCTTCCTGACACATCTACATATGTTTTCACTGCATTACTGCCAGAAAGGACACCTTATAGAATATAAAACTACCCAAAAACATATGAAAACATATGCAGCTCAACTCTGGGAGTAGTTTTTGAGAGTCTGTTCCTTCCTGGATGCGTGCAAAGGTTATTATGTGTCTAGAATAGATATAGTCTAGACAGATGGAGCGTCATGGGGAGAGGACAACTGAACTCACGATCTGTTTGTTTCCTGAGGAGCCTTTTGTAACGAACTTTGTAAAAAGCCTTTTTGTAAATCCAAGTGAATTAAGTTGCTTTATATAGCACTGGGATAAACAACTTATTGACAATTAGATTTTTTTAAATTACTTAAACAATGAATGCTGGAAACAGATGAACAAGCAAGAAAATTTGGTTAAAATAATTTAAAAATATGCACATTCCAGTAGGCTGGAAATTAATTCTCTTCCAAAAAAGTGTTTTTAATTTAAATCATACAAGCAATCCCATCAAAGTCAGGGGTTTAATATTTTCTGGAATAAAGATCTTTCTTTTCAAGCTAGGTCCAGTGTCAGATCACACAATCATCTATCAAGATCCTCAATAATCCATCTCTTCCCCTGCGTTGATTACTGTCTGTAATGAACAATGTGCCCTAGAAGACCTTTGAGTCTTTAACAGTCTCCAGCCTTGTAAGATTTGCAGCTTCTCTTGATAATTTTCAAAAGAGCATATGAGACTATAAAACTTGCACATAAAGGAAATTCCTATAGCGTAGCTGAGGTTTTGTCTGCCACCAGATATATATATACAAAAATAAAGAAGGGGGGAAAAAAGAAATCAAAACAAAAAAAAATAAACGACAAAACAAGGGACTTATGACCTTACAGCCAAACCGAAAGAGAAGACCTGAGGCAATCTTAGCAGGCTTGATGAGACTGAAGTGATTTTTAGATATAGCTAATGTTATTTTAACTTACCTTTGTATCACTTAACCCTGCTGTGGCACAAGAGCCATGTTTTGCCTCATACACCGAAATGCCAGGTTGAGTGCAAATCCCAGATGGAAAATAAGAGCACGTTTCATTTCAGTACCAACTATGATATATCCATATCCCAGCCTGTTTCATCTGTGGCACAGTGGTTTTACCCTTTCCTCCACTTGCATGGCAGGAGCTCCAGCAAGGTAGAGTAATAGGTTCACAATCACTCTTTTGTCTCTTTCTGAAAACATGGTGGTGGGAATTCTGTCTCAAGGTCCTACCAACTGCTCTTCTCATGGAGAAACAAGAAACATGTTTGTTCAGACAATTCAAAGTAAGAAACTACTGCAAATAGGCAATTTGTCTTTGAGTTATCTTCTGAATTTGCTAGTATTTACCTTGCTTTGTTTACATTCAGGCTATAATCTTCACCTACATGAAAAAATCTTGGAAACTCCTTCACAGATATTATCCACAGATAATTTAAAATGAGGCTTAAATGGCAACCTGTTTATACTACAAAAGGTGAAATTAGTAAACGGATGATACTGTCAGCAATTCAACCACCTTTTAATATTTAATTTCTATGGATCACAAGTTTGTTTTATAGTTCCTATGAAACCTGCCCTTAAGAGTAAGTAAAAACAAAAATCACAATAGTGTTCTTCAAACATCTGCAAACTGTGCATGTGGAGCTGTGGCCACAGTTTAATGAGGTAGTAAAAGCAAAAACTGTCTCAGTGAATTTGCCTTCTCTTATGCTTCCCTGTGAGTTTTTGGCAAAGCAGATGACATGCTGAGTTGTGCCACACAGCAAACTGGAGCAGAGGAGTCAAAAGTACCTCCCCTGTTTTTTTCTTTAAACACTTCTGATAAAGGACACTGGCAGCATTCACTTGGGATTACTATCCAAATGCCCATGCCCTTAGGCCATAGTCTGAAACCCTGATTTTGTGCCTAAGGAACCTGGCATTTATTAACAGAAATTCAAAGCCAAACAGCCTGTGGTTGCTCCAGACCGCATCTTCACAGATGACCCATCTCAGGCTCACTGCTAAGTTATCTTGGGCCAAGGAAGTTTTCAGTACAACAGTTTTCCAGTGTAGGAATGTAAGAACCTCCAAAATGGGAAAATTACCCAGGGGTGGAGTGAGTGGGATAAAAATGTAAAATCAAAACGAATTCAACAATATTCCCTGGCAATATCCTGGGGAAAAAGAAATGAATGAAGGAAAAATTTGTGGATAGCTCGTCATCTGATTTTGTACAATCAGCATAGAACTGCTTTATCATCCCCTACAATATAATTTTTAGTACTATATAGAAGAAAATATATTTCTTGTATTAAAAAGAATTAATTTTAATCTATTTCCTCTGTTTCCTCCATTCAGGCAACTGCTTAATACATTGATCTTCCATGCATTTCCATTTTCTCCACCAATACATTTCTTATAATTGGAATGAGCTGCTCTATTAAGCTTCTTAATAGATTCTATGTTCTCAAAACCCAATAACTTCAGGACAATACATTAAAATAGACAACAAATTAAGCTTGGTGTTTGCGAATGCGAGGCCCCATCAACAGTGACCTTTAAATCTATGGCAAGGATGCTGTTTAAAATTGGTTGCAGAGAAACCGATGTCTAATATGTCTAATCGCATTAGTTTGTGTCAATGCTACAACACCCAGAGATTCTTTGCAAACAGTTTGTGGGTGGCCAGGAACAAATTAGAGTCCTGATGTGAAGCAGCAACGGACAAGCGCAGATGTCTATGAATTCACTCAGAGCTGTGGGTCCATAGCAGTTGTGAAAAGCACAGGAGCTCTGTATTTAGCTGCATTGCCTAGCACAGACACACATAGTTTGAGTGGTGAAGTCAAGACTGGCCTTAGCTTTGTATATGCAAGCAACACTGAGAATTACATGTAGCACAGAAGTATTTTGACAGTCTAACACAGTTATTTTAATTATGTCAATTGAATCCAATAACTTAAGCCGCAATATCACATTAACTAGCTTGAAATACAATGTGAATCAAGATTTTACTTGTAAACCATTACAAAGATGTAACTCCATTTTAAAATAGCAAGTTATATAAAATAATTCTCTCAAAGCTGATTGAGGCCTGGCATGATTCCTACCTCCTCCCATAGCTATACAGCCAGCTACCTTCTATGCATTTTATACCACCTCTCAAGTCAGTCGGAGGGGAGTTTTCCACCACAAGAACAAGGTCACCTGACAACATGTGTGGTGAAGTCTCAAGCACACAATGAGCAACTGGAGCCAGGGAATGGGGACAGACACTTTGCATACTGCTGGAGTGGGTATTTGCCAGATACTCACCCCCCAACCCAGCCTCTAGGACAAGGCATGAGTCCATATCTGCTTTAGTACATGTATCACCAATTCCAGCTTGAAATCGCACTGAAGCAACACTAAGAATTACAAGGAATGAAGTCTAATCCTTGTAAAATGAATCTAGGTATTTAATCCAAAATAGAAAGTATTCTTCATCTAGCTTTATGATTCCCAGGAAAGGCTTGATTTAAAAAGCCAGCTCCCAGTTGCTCTTACCTGGCATTAGCCTTTGCTAACCGTTTGCACAGATAGTGCTGTGGGTAACAGACCCCCACCGGCAACACAGCTGCCCTCTTGTCTGCACCCCATCGCCGCCTCTTATCTCATCTATTTTAAGTTCTAATTCAAAGCCACAGATGGCCTGTTTCTTTGCAATTTCAGTTTCTCTCCTAAGTTATGTTTCTGCAGCCTTGCAGGCTGAACCATTGCTGTTGAAAGCCCCTTGCTCACAGGCAATTAGCATCCTCTTCCAAATGAAATACTTCAGGGTAGAGTTCACTTTGCATTACCCCTACTGGAGGACCTGTGTGGTGCCTTCTACCAGCAGATTACTTCTTTTTTTCCTTTTACTGTGGAAAACACTGTACAGCCGACTTTGCCTTTGTTACAGGTTTCCATGTTTGCCTACGGCTTAATCACGAACAAGACTGCTAATTATATGTACCTCCTGCAGCGCTGACTAGGTTTATCCAAGATAAGAACAGTTCAGCCCCTTGTTCCACCACCTGCCAGTGCAAGAGAGTTGCCAGCAATTCCCTTTGATAACTTGAGCTTTTTTTGCAGCTGATGAGGAGGAGTCAATATTGGTTTTGTTTTCCTAGCAGGCAGCTTTATGTGATGGCTGCAGTGAGGGACGCAGCCTGCAGGACAGGCTTTGGCTCCTCTCTACCCAAGGACCCGATGAGAGGGGAGTGAAGCTGCGCGCCTGGCCCAGTGGTTTAAGTAATTTTGGAGGTTACTGTCCTTTCTTATCCCAGGGGGCAAAACTAAACCATTCAATGTTAAAAATAGGCTAAAAGCACTATTAGAGGTCGCTGTTGCTACTAAAACAAAAGGTTTATTTAGTCTTTCTGGACAAGAGAAATACATTTGTTACCTGGACATGGGTAGCTCTCCTCACATACAGTATTAACATCTCCCCCACAGACATGTGCACAGAGGCTGTAGCACACTTATTTTCAGACAAATACAGCAACAAATTCAACCTATGTGTATTGCAGTGCTCCCCTCATGCTGGAGCAAAGGAACAGTGACCTTCTCCATAGCACTGTAAATCACTGCCCAGGGACAATTAGCAAAGGTATGGCCTCCCTGACACCATGTGAGGCTTCCCCAGGCCCAAAGCAGAGCCAGGCTCTGCTGGGATGATCACTGAACTGGTTCTTGCTCATAGGCTTCCAAAATTAAGTCAGCG
Organism: Nestor notabilis; assembly: GCF_000696875.1. Classification (NCBI taxonomy): domain Eukaryota; kingdom Metazoa; phylum Chordata; class Aves; order Psittaciformes; family Psittacidae; genus Nestor; species Nestor notabilis. The sequence goes on from NW_009922494.1 coordinate 22,724, forward strand.
CTGCAAGAGATTGCAAAACTTCTGCCTTTCTTTTAGCTGGGCTCATAACACACACCAGCTCCTATCTACCATTCACTGCACACTATACTGTTTTTAATTAAGGGGAAAAAAAAAGTTAACTTAGGAAGTTTTCTCTCCCTTCCCTTTCAAAGGGCTACTCAAAGAGTTAAAAAGTGTATTTCAGAACAAGTATCTTGTGTGGTCTTCACAGGTGAAACACGTTCATGTTTGGCTGGTTCTCTGAGTGGTTCTCTCCACAATAAAAACAAGACTGAAGTCCACTATTTCTCCATTTTCATCTTTGGTAAAGCCATTAGGAACTAGATCACAATTATTTTTCATTGCATACAAACAGCAGATGTGAAATAACTTAAGTGTTGCAGCGGTAACTTTCCAGGTGCTCAAAAAACCTGCAACTACTTGTCACACAAGATCACATGGAAGATGCAAACAACAGCTCACAAGATGGAAGTATGCTCACAACAGCATAAAAGTAGGATTAATAGGGAACGCTTGATGGTTTCGATTAGACCTAGCATAGCACAGTATGACAGAAGAGGAAACAACCCTGCAGAACAATGGTCATAGTGGACAACCCTGCACCACTCTGTGGCACAAAAAAACCCAACAGCTTTGTTGTAAATCCCTGAAGGCAGAGGTTGTCTATTCAGCAGAGAATATTGAATCATTAATGCATAAATCATGTTTTCACATTCACATGACCTCAGCCCAATCTCATGGCAGGGGGAGAGAAATTACTGACAAATTAATTTGAGTCAGGCATCAGCTTAATATCATACAGCAAAGATGGATGCATTAGAATTTCAGTATCAGTACACAGAACATGACGAGATTAATTAAGAAAATCCTGAAATGCTAAACATTCACAAAAAAGTCTACAAACCCATTCAGTAGAGAGGTTTTGTGTGAGGAAGCCTGATCCCACATGGGATCTCTCATCTGAGATAGCAAACATTACTATAGTGTAATAATAATGAATTTTGGCTTGATGATAAAAAGTAAACTCATTCAGGAAGGAGACCAAGAAATTACTGATGTTATCCAACCCACTGACTGTTTGATGAAGTATTAAAAATACATATATTACAGTAACTATTTGATGCCATATATGGCATAAAAAGAATAGATTGCTCTATTCTCCAAAGAGAATGATTGTTCAAAGCCTCTTGTAATGCAGAGGAAGACTTCAACTCTCAGTTAATTTAACAGGATAGAAACCATCTACTACTTCACCTTAAGAAAGTCTAACTGAGCTGGCTGGACAAAGGAACATATTCCCAAAAGCAGGAAGTTACCCTATCTGTGCCTACCTCACAGAAAACCACCAAGGAGTTACACATGTTTGTGAAGGGTCCGATACTGCTTGTCCAGAGAGCTGCAGGCATTGAGGTATCTACTGACAGTGCCAGTGTGCCAAAACTGGTCAAGTAACAGAAGATCTGGATGGAACACTGTTTTGAAGATCTGCTTAACATCTAGGGAGAAGTCAAAAAAACTGAGATGCTTTCATGCAGGACCAGATGATCTAAACACTGCAAGCTCCTTTGGTGGCATCTGCTACCACATCAAAGCTAGAAAATCCAACACTCCTGCCCAGTAACAGCTATCTTCACACCTTTTAATGGAAGATTTGCCAAAGGCAAAATTTAGGCTATGGCTCAAAGTACTGCCAACACAGAAACACATTCAGCGACATCCAGAGGACTTCTTTCTTCCACAGAAGTCCACTAGTACTAAGACAAAACACTTACAAACAGTATTCTGTAATTGACATTAAAATACTTTTATTGGCTAGATAGAATATGCAGTATGGATAGAAATATACTGAAATACAAAGCCCTCCAGAGTATCAGGTAGAAAAACCACAATCCATACTTCTACATCTTACTTATATACACTGCTAAATGTATTCAAGAGTATGAATAATGTCATATTTGCATTTTTTTTCTTCTCCTGAGATCACATCTAGTGTAGTCCAAGGCCTTTTTGTTTCTCCAACAGAAAATTGCACATCTACCCTCATTCCCCATTTAGCCTGAAATCTGATGATATTTTATATACTCTTCTCTCCCTTGCTAGATCCTTTCAAGCTTGATTTCTGCCTCTTTTTCTCCCTTTGTCCCAGTATGCGATATATTTTTTTCTTAGCCTCCTTTTGCCTCTTGAATTTCTGTTCATCCTCCTTCTGCTTAACTTTGAGATATTCTTTAAGATGTTCCCGATGTTTTACTTTGGCTTTCTTTATCTTGTAATTATTCACTGTACTCAAAGCACTGAGTAGAGCCGATATCTAAAACAGAAAATGGAGAATCAATATACAAACAGTTCAGTTTTGGCGAGCAAGAAACAGTTTAACCTCTGCAGAGAGACATATAATGAATCAGAGATTCAAGGCAAGCTCCTAATTATTTCTGCACCTGTTACCATATTTCTAAAATGGTTTAACTGTTTATCTTCCTAGGAAGTTAATTAAATGTTTATTTTTTGTGATCTCTGATTTTGGTTAGGTACTACTTAAAAGGCTATGCCTAACTGCTACTACAGAACATTTAAACTGCAGTTCGGATCTTGTTGCTGTTGCAAACACTCTGTAATCCTTAATTTTTGAAGCAGAATATTCGCTTTAAGTCCTGTCTGTGTCAATAATGTATAGCAATGACAAGTCAGAAGACCACGGTTGCCAATTTAAATCATCCATTATGTGAGAGCACTACATGCCACTGAAATACCTTGCAAGTGCTGTGACAAGAACAAAAAATCAAAGTTAAGCTTAAGGTGACCTACTGTTTTAAAAAATATAGACTGTCCAGTCAGTGACAGTTCCATGCACATTCTGCGTGACAGAAGAGAAATAAAACAAATTGCAGATGATAATTTTCCACTAGTATATACACCTTCAGCACTAGCAGTAGAATCAAGTGCTAAAATAAGTTAGAAATGGTCCAAGCAATACATTTACACTTTGTGAGTCCTTGTTTCAGAGCAAGTGATAATTACCTTCTTTTCATGAGGCTCCCTGATAACAGCTGGTCTCCACTGGTCTTTTGGAGTCTTGCCTTTCTTCTCGAGATTCTTAGGCTTGTTCTTAAAAGGCAGTGCCTTCTGCAGTGCTTTAGGAATGTGGAGCTTATTGAAATGCCTCTTCTCCCTCACAATAGGCTAAAAGAATGGATATAAAACATACCTAAGATCATGATCTTAGAAAGCTTTTATTTTCCATTTTTCAGGGGAATAAAAACAAACACCACAATCCAACACACACTCTCCCCTCCGTGCCCTCCCCCTTCCCCAAAAAACCCCAAACCCAAAAACGTTCTCTGACGTCCTTGCATCCAATTGTGAATGGGATGTTCACCCCAATTTTACTATGACAGAAGCCTCAGTAAGCCACTGGGGGTAAGACTTCTACCCTGCAGATTACTTTATAAACTTCCACTGACCCGCAACAATCTGCTTTCCACTGCTTTATTCCCATCTCATGCAAGGAAAGACTGTGCCTTGTGGATAAAAATATGAAGTCAGGCATGCATATGTATGAGCATGTATTTACACTGCTCTCAGCCTGCAGAGTCTGAGGCAGAGTGCAAACCTGACTGTGAAAACTGGCTTAAAAGAGAGAAAAAAAAAAGTCATATGAAATATACCTTATAGAGAGAATCTTTGTTTTGTTTCAGTTTGATGCCTCGCTCATGCCTCAGCTGGCCTGTCGTCTTCATTCCACTCCAACTATCTTTCTCACCTGCTGGCTTCAGCAAGGATGTTACGGGGTTATAAAATGTTGGGATAGAAACAGGATACCAAGTCCTCACAAAGACAATATCTGAAAGAAAATGAAATATTACTTGGCTCTATAACACACAACTCATCACATCCACACTCTAAGCAAAGACTGCCTGAATAGAATAGGTAAATAACATCCAGACCACATGCTAGTGTTGTGTTTGGTATATATACCAAATCACTTCAACATCAGGCAAAAGGCAAGGTACGCTCATATCCTGCAAAACCCCATTAAGTTATGAACAGTACATACTCCTGAAGGGCAGCCAGTTGAATATACCCTACTCATGAATCATATTAAAGAGCTAGCAACAGAGTTCACATATGTATCTGTACCTCTACTATTACTGACAAAGACAATTTGCTTTTCCTCCACCTCTTTCTATAAAAGAACTGGCATTTATTTTGCACTACACATAATTTCAATAGGTTTAAGAAAATAGAGGTCATTAAACCCAAACAAGCATAAACTCATGTTCTCAACATCACAGTGACACTTAGCAAACATAGACGATAACTCAGCCCTATCACCTGCATAATTTCCCCAACAGGTTAAGGAAAAAAGTTAACTAGAGTTACAATGCAACTCTGGATTTCTCAGAAAAATATTCTTCTACTACCAGTAAATATAATTCATGTTTGTGTTCAAGGAGAAAAGAACACCATGCTGTGTAAAACACTTGAAAATAGTCAGCAAAACAGGTCTCCAAGACAAACCTTTTCATCTGCATACTACATTAATTCTAATTGAAAAAATACAACATAAAATGTACTTTTTTTTTTTAATTTAATTCTGCATCTCACCAGGCATTTCATGCTCTTTGAATTCAGATCTCAATTATCAGATTCCAGAGATTCTGAGACATGTCTTTTCAATCTGTGAAGCAGGATGAAAGTTGTGTGATAACTTACATGGAAAGTGCAACTTACCACTCATCAGCAATTTGTCTTCAAATGTTGCTCTGAAAGCACCTACTGGAGTTCGGAGGGCCTTTTTGATCTGTCCTCGGATACCACTCACAGTACGAATTGCTGCACCTTCAAATTTAGCCACTTCCAACTGAGAGTTAAACATTCCCTGAAAGTGTGAATTAGCCACCATCATTAAGATGCTAAGTCTCTCTGTGACCTATGTAGGCCACAAAAACTTAAGTAATTCCCAGAAGCCTATCTTATAAAGAAATAGGAAGAACATATAATTGTGTTTATACTAAGAGTCCTGATCATACCAAAAAACCTACTAAGCTGACTTTAGGGTAAACTACTAGAAGTAACCTAGCAAAACTTTTTAGCATTAAATATACACATTTAGAATTATAAACCAGAACGTATTTAAGAGAACCTGTTCAGTTCTCTTTTAAAGTCATCTGGTAGAACACAACGTATCTTAAAAGCAAAGTAAGGTGCCTTTAAGTTGCTAGCTACAAGACTAATACAATATAGTTCTCCAAGGTCTGCGCTTCTTTCATATATCACAAAGTCAGGGAAAAAAAAAAGAAAAAATCTGTGTATGCTTGTCCTGGGTTCAGCTACAGCAGTCATTTTTTAGTCCTTCTTAGTAGCTGGTGCAGTGCTGTGGTTTTGACTTTCAGCCTGGGAACAACGCTGATAACACCAATGTTTTTAGCTGTTGCTAAGTAATGTTCACTCCGACCAAGGACTTTCTCAGTCTCATGCTCTGACAGGGAGGAGGGGAAGCCAGGAGGAAGCAGAGGCAGGATACCTGACCCAAACTGGCCAAAGGGGTATTCCATACCACAGCACATCATGCCCAGTATATAAACTGGGGGGAGTTACCCAGAAGGCCCAGATCGCTGCTCGGGTCAGGCTGAGTATCGGTCGGCAGGTGGTGAGTGGTTGTGTCCTCTCCCCTTGTTATCCCTCTTATCATTATTATTGGTGGTATCAGTAGTGGTTTGTATTATATCTTAGTTACTGGAGAGCTGTTACCTCAACCCGTGGGAGTTACATTCTTCCGATTTTCCTCCCCATCCTTCCGGGAGCGGGGGGAGAAAGAAGGAGGGGGAGTGAGCAAGCGGCTGCATGGTTCTGAGTTACCGGCTGGGCTTAAACCACAACAATGCTTAGTGTGAATATCTGAACACTTCACCGTTGGGATCAGTGCTTAGTTGATTACTGCCCCAAACACAGAATAACCTAACCTCTTCCTGAGCTTGAAAGGTGATCTAAGGACAGTTGGAAGGTCAGTGAAAATTCTCTTCTGCAATACTTCCTGTCCAAAACATTTTTGTAACTGTAATTATACAGTCCTAAGCACTGCTAGAAGTCATCTTTGATCCCAAAGCTGAAACTCAGTGGGATCAAACTGAATCAAACTTCAGAAATTGCACTGAAGAGAGCTCAGAAAAAGCCAAGCAGCACTGAGAGCCAGAACAGTATGCAACAATTAAGGGGAACTTCTGCCTCAGGAAAGAGACATGGACGGAGTCCCAGGTTGCATTCTTTCCTAACATTGGCATATGTGGTTTTGCAGTATACATACCTACCTTAATAAAAGAAGTGTTCTTAAAAATTTTGAATGGAAAACCAGTTAGCTTTAATTTCTTTACAATAGTTATGGATTTATCCAAATCGAGCACAACTCCTGTTGCAGCAATCCGGAAATCAGGCTGAAACATACAGAGATGAAAGACACTGCTGAATGTATATTTAATACCAGTGAACAAACCATTTCCCTGATACAATTTCACTGCTTTTTAGAGTTTGAGTTCAGAATTTATAACCTCTGCAGGAGTACAGCAGCATGACAAATGCAAATTGACTTCATACAGACTAGTTGAGGTGCTGCTGACATAACATTCCTACCATTCACTAATGAGATTTTCAGAACTGCCATTCTAATTACCTTGGAAGCAATCTAAGAGTCCTTGTTATCTACCTCACTGTGTTCTCTTTTACAAAACACAATCTTACTCAGACAGAAAGTCTCAAAGGAGAAGCGCTTTGTGCACTGCTGTAAGTCAGTATCATGCTAGAGACATTTTCAACAGCATCTCATCCTGTGAAAAGGTTTTAAAGTTATCTAAATACTTAATAACTGAAAATCAAGTAGGTATAATTCCTTCCACAGAAAATAATAAAGCAGTATTGTTCATTTTCAGTGTAGTAGATAAAAATTGTTAAAAGCCTCCATCCAGTTTCCTATCTCACCGTAATACACCTTTCAAAAGCTTGAGTCTACCTGCTTTTTCAGTTCTTACAACATCAGTGCTTTCCCACACATACACCTTCTTCCCCAAATCTGTATGTCCAAAGACATGTGGAAAGTAGTAAACAACCTTTTGTGGTAACAAACCTACCGTTGTGCCACTGACAGACTGAACTGCCAAAAATCCTGTCCCCTGAGGAGTGATGGGCCCTACAAGAACATTAAATTAAAAAATTTATGAAAACCTTTACCACACAATATCTAGCTTCCATTTAAAGTCAGAAATCCTAGAAATACATGCCAAATATTCTCAATTAATAAAACCAAATAAAAGGTGGAAGTATTTAACCCATTACTCACATACACAGTACCACGAAAGTAAAAGGAATAGTTAACAAGAAGTTACTCATGTTCAGAAGCATTTGCAGGACTGGGCCCTTAACATGTGCAAGTGTCTCTCTGCACACAGCCAACAAACCACATTCCTCTTTGATGCAATACAACCTAGCTGAATGCTCAGAATTTGATTAAAAGCCAAATAATTCACAAATCATTCAAATAATTCACCAACTATAGGCAACAGCCTGTCTTCCCATACTATTTGGTGTTATTTGGTATTTCACAGGGAACGCAACTTTTTAAAGACTTCCCGTTCTAAAAGCTGTACTTCCTGATACATCCTGTAAAGCCTGAGAATTTTATAATGATTAAGTGACACAGGACAGTAACTCCAGAATGCCCTTACCCCAGAAAGTTGCTCCACAATGCATATGTTGTGGTGTGTACTTCAGAAGCCTATGACGCCCATTGTGATCCTCAATGTAGAACATGGGGATAGTCTGAAATCGCCTCCACCCTAATGAGAAGATTAAAGGATCACGTGTCTTAAGTATCCTCTTATACCATCGGTGCTTCTTCAGGCGCAACTAATTAGAAGAAAAGATGAACAATGCTGTTACAGGATAACAACATTAATCTGAAAATCAAGCCTTAATTTCAGGAATAATTGAAAGCACCATCTACACTAGTATTTTTTACTCAGTAAGCTCTGTACCTTCGAAGACTCTCATTAACACTAGGTTAACTGCAAAGATCAAGCTGATCAGTATTTCACTCACTTTGAAGTCATGTTTGTATGCATACAAGTATTATTTTACTACAGATATATATATGTGCGTGTGTGCAACTTCTCTATAGCCATTTGTCCAAAACCATGAACCTCAGAGCAGAATTTATGTTTGTAATTTAGCAATTGCAATATCAGACCTTAGTCCTAAGACATCTCTGTAGATGAACATTAAACAACAGTAACTACTTTTTCCAGTTATCCAGTCAAGCCTGTAAAAATTCAGCATCTGCTACTGCAGTTGATAGTGTCAAAAGTGAATCCCCTATTCAAGAGACAAAGATGAAGGTTTCTCTCTGCGCTTACTGTATCTTTAATAAACAGAAAATAAGTAACTCCAGGCACTCTGAAGCACACCTGTGCCAATATAAAGTGCACTCACAGCACTGGTTACATACCTGTACATATCCAACATTTCCTTCACTGTTGCCTAGACCACCCAGGATAATAGGATAATGAGGGTCAAAATTCAGGACAAATTCACATGGGACATTCTCAATTTCTATTCGAACATACATCCCAGGTCGGAAGCCTTCATACTGCACTCTGGTCTCATCATCTTGATCTTCAAATTCTTCTCGATTAAGCTATGTGACAAAAAGAAAGCCACCATGTGTTTTACAAAATTCAAGTACTAATAATTTGTTCATGAGGTGCCAGTTCTATTTAAGACATGCTAACATTTATATAAATCTTTTGGGAAAGATCTATAGGTTCTGTGACTTTTTATTCACAGCAAGATCTCTGCCACCATGAATTCCTTCCAATTTGAAATCCCAAGTGAGCCTGTTAGTCTAGTTGAAAGACAGTACCCAAAAGAAGCAAATGACTCAGTGACTTTGATGTATCTTTCATAATAGTGACCTTGGATTTTAAAGATACAACTGTCAGAAGTACATTTTTATTTAGGAGCCTAAGTACCTTTTGAAGTTAATATCCTGATCTTTAAGGTGCCACTTTATGAGAAGGCTGGGCTCCTATCTTACTCAGCAGCTTAAAAATATTTCTGTGCAACCTCACACTGTATATCATCAAAAGGGTCTTTTAAAGCTTTTCTGTATCAATTGAATGTAGATATTATGTAAATATTTAACAAGATATACTTGTGAATAACAGAATCCTCACGCTCCTGTTCTAGCTCCTGATGTTCAGCTACCTTTAGAATGCCATGTTTAAGCAAACTAGTTATTAATTTCATTTCTCAAGGTATTGATTGAGATATGGCACAAATCTTCTGGTCCAAGTAAATTATTCTAGAAGCCTTTACACATCCCCATTTTGAGATCCTTGCCCTTCCATCCTGCAGTAGGAGTACTGCTGATACGTACTTCTGGAACAGACCTCCAGTCAAACAGTTGCAAATTGTCTTGTGTTTCTTTACTGGAATTCCAGACTTTATGCTTGAAGTGCTCTTAATAAGTACATCATACCAGAGCTCACATGATCTCTTATGACGGAGGCTAATGCAAGAAGGTAATGATTAATTTAATGACTATTTAGGACAACATGTTGTCAGAAGGCAGTGAAGTTATTAGCAATATAACACAATGTTCTCCCAAGTCAGCCAAAGAAAGAAGCTACTTTCTGGATACTGTTACCCTGAAGACTTCTACCACATGCAAAGAGCAATGGTCATCAATAATTTATTCCTTAAAATAACTTGATGGTTTGATGAAAAGGCTTACAGAACTTACTTATCCGCTAATAACATTGCAAAAAACACTCTAGAAGTAATACTAGGAAAATATTTGACACAAATCAGTATGAGAAAGTTTTTCACCTTCCTACACATAAAAAGATGCCTGCCTTTCCCCCACCTCCTGGATGGGAATTTTTTCTCCTACGTTTTTGAAGCGTAGATGACGCATCTGACTTGCTCAGTGATTTAGAGTATGGTTAACTGAAGTCAATTTAAATTAATCTCTGGTTTGTTTGCTTGTTTTTCTTTCCAGTTACGGAAGCAAAATGTCCAACCATAAAAAAATTGCAAGCATGTATTTTTTGTGTATATTTTCTGAAGTATCTCCAGGAAAAAACCTTTGGGCAAACTCTGTGGAGTATTTTTCAAGACATACAGCCAGATACATTGCCAAGGTAACAGCTAGTACCTGTGCTTGTTTATGCATTTCTTCTTTAAGATCATCAAAGTACGTGGCATCCCCTTCATCATACTCTGCATCAAACATTTCTTTCAGTTTCCGTTTCTTGTCCATGCGCTCCTTTTTCTTTTCCTCCTCCTCTGGTTCTGGTTTGGACGTTTTTTCATCTTCCTCCTCTTCTTCACTTCCAGACTAAGCAACAGTAAGTTATCAAACATGTTCACTGAAAAACAACCTTCTGCTTAACAATTTAATATATAGTAAGTAATATTTTGTCATAATGCAAATTATTAGACTCTTTAAAAATATTTAAATTTTAGACAGAAATTAGTAAATTATTAATACAGGAAGATGTAACTTCAGTAACGACCAAAATATTTAATAATCTATCATACTCCTTTTCACTGAGAAAACTACTTGACTTAACATTTATTTTAATGCCAGGGAACAGTCCCTAGAACTGATATATCTGTCACTACACAGCTTAAGTAAACATAATGAAAAAAAAAAGTAATGGCTGATGGCACTGAGTAATACTGTGCTGGAAGGCAGCACTCTAGAGGCCAGAGAGGAGGAAGTTTTTTCACAGACTATTTGAAAACTGCCAAAATTATGCCATTACCCTCAATTTTATAATGAAATGCAAAGCCATCAAGTTGCTCAGTCTGAAAAAAACCCCTGATTTTTCAATCTGTACCATCACAGACAACTACAGTAACGTTCTTGGAAGATATCCAAGCCACAGCATAAAATTGCTTCCACCAGCCTCTTTTATGCAGATATGAAGAACGGCTAGGAAACTGTGTTTAAACAGAGCTCTACAATCTTCCGCATCAGATGAAATTACACAGTACAAACAGTTACGATCTCATCTGAGTTTAAACACTTCTTTCATACCTCGAGATCCTCCAGCTCTTGATTAAGCCTGACACCTACTGTTAAATAAGTGAGGTAACTTCCTCACTTATTTATGTTCTTATGTTAATTATGTAACTTACATAATTAACTTTAAACAACAATTCAGTTTAAGAATGAAACATGCGATTCTAGATATTTACAGACACCAAAGTCCGTGATGCTTGCATCATTTTTAACTTGTTCCCACTGAATTCTTTCCTATCAATTCTTGAAAAACAGGTTTATTACACAGGAAGCTTATCACTTGATCAGAAACTCATATACATGTATGTTGATAAAGAACGTAAAAATACAGGTCAGACCTCAGTTCCTTCATCAGCATGCTTCCCTTTGTACACAACACCGGTTTCAAGATCTTCAAAATCTCCATACAGTTCTTCTGCAACCATAAGCACCCAAGATATCTGTCAGTTAAACATTCTGCTCTATCATTCCATACAATTTATCATACTTTCAGTATTGTAAATTTCTTGGTACTGCTTTGTAGATTAGTTTCAGCACAAATATTTTTTCTTTCCATCAACAGTTTTATATGTCTGTTCTGCCCTCTCTAGTTTCAGCTGAACATTCTCAGCTGAACTCCAGTGGCTCCTCCTCTTTCCTTTCAATACTTTTTATGGTTTCAAAAATGTAAATAAAGTTTAGATCATTCTAAAGGACCACACATTAGTTAGCACTCTAATGACACAAGTCACCAGCTGAACAATCAAGCTCCTACCCTTAATTAAAAAACATTAAAAAATAAATATAGCAGACAATTCTTAAGTTAAAAACAAATGCTTATAGAAGCCTGTCAAACCACAATCATTTTGCATGCAAGATACAGCCATAATATTAAAATTTTATAAATATTTCCTAATTAAAAAGCCAACTCCAAAACATCTGAAGATAGATCTCACTTTTCAGTCAAATGTGACTTCCGATTAAAAAAGAATTTCTGCTTATTTCTACTGAAACTATCCACAAGAATAAACCATTGACAGAGGATAAATAGCTAAACTCAGATACATAACTCAAAGTTGGCATGCCCAAGTGTGGACCAAGGACTAAATTTCCTAATTTAAATTATAAACTATTTTTCAGTGAGAATATTTTCAGAATTCAGAATGTGCTATTTGCCTACTGTTTGTGCAGAGATTTACAGCAATGTTTAATTGTATTAGTATCTGCATAATAATTTATGTAATAGTTTGAAAATATTGCAAGTATATCACTAATGCAAAACATTCTACACGTGTAACCATGAAGTCATACTGTTCTTAAAAATCCTGTATACATTAATAATTTTCAGAAGTCTTACACATACCATCCTCCTCCAACAGTTTAGCTGCATCTTTATCATCTTCCCATTTTCCTGTAACAAAGCAGTCTCGAATACTGCTCATAACCTGCAAAATAATAGTGTCGTTGCCTTATATAGTTACAGCTTGTGATCAACAGAAACATTCTGCAATGCATTCCCTTGTCAGAGATACCAGCTCAATCTGCTATTCTCAGACACACCTCCATATCAAGACATCATGACCAAAAGTACACGATGCCTCAGTAAAAGCAGGAATATGAAACCAACTCAGTTCTTGCCCAGAAGTCTTTACATTAACAAGGTCTCTACCTTCTTACATTATGTTTTCACCCAGGATTGCTATTTATATGTCAAGAAGTAAAAAGCAGGGGAAACTATGATCCACCAAATAGTCAAGACAGCCAAGCATTAAATTGACTAACTTACCATTTCTGTAAGAACAGGTCTTGGAATCTGTTAGCTAGTAACTATTTTAACAACAGCAAGTAGCAGAAGATATGACAATCTGGCTGTAGCTCCCATAGGTCTATTTCAATGACAACTCAGTAGTACTTTACGAGACAGCAGGACACAAGCAGTATAGGATGCACTGAAGCAATTATCCAATGGTATTACCTCTTCTAAATCCCAATCTTGCGGTTTTTCTATCAGAAATTTGGAGCAGTCAAGAGCATTAGCCTTCTGTTTGGATGCTTTGTCTGGACGGCTGACATGAAACAAACCTCCAAGTTCATCACCTGCATCCTCACCCTCAGGGTCTTCATCCTCAACAGCTAAATGAAACATACAAGCTGTGATTATTTTCCCCACAGTACATGAATTACATTCATTAATAACTTCTCTTCCACCTTATGTTATATAATACCTGCAGTATTGTGAAAGTACTTTGAGAAAAAAAGAAGATGCAAACAAAAAATAGTTTTATATATGAAAGACTGAAGAAAAAGCTACACTGACCGAGTGTCAAAGAGTTAAATTAACAACCTCACAAAATAAGGTGAGCAGCAACCAGGTACATATCATACACTGTGATGATCACAGTGAACTGCAGTTGTACAGTTCTTCGTGGAATCATGTAATTAATTTCACAAATTCTAGAGCTCAAATTTCTTTGACCAACCTGAAATCTGGTTCTATTAGCATAACTGGAATAATCAAAAAAAAAATTACATTGCCAAGTAAATAAACATAGGATGTTCATTCAATATCATAACTAGAAACAATACCAAAATCATCTGTGTAGAGAAACAACATTAAGTTAGTCTGTAGATCAAAAACATCAGAAGACTTGAGAATCTGTCAGCAAATCTCACTCCTGCAGTGTGGATGATTTACAAAAGCCAAATTCTATTTGTGTTCTACAGAGGTTCTGCATGATGAGGTTCGTACACTCAACTACTGGAAAACTTGTCAATTAAACAGGACAAATCACAGACATAGTAATTTTCTCTTCCTTTTAAGCCATCTAGTTTTTTTTCTTCTTGACAAGAACACTTATTACAGACATGATAATACTAAGTCATATCTAAGAGAGTATTCCATGCGAAGTCACTGACAGGTATTCCTGAGAGCAACCAACAAGCGACATCCCTTTATAAAACACATCAATTACCACAATGGATTTGAGTAGTATCTACCAGATAATTATATAAATGACTGAACTCTAAATGCCTGGGGAGAAATAACTGTACCAGAAAATATGAGTAACAATAAAGTAGTCTGGAAAATAACCTCAAAATGCTTTTTGTTGGAAAAGTAAGGTCTGTCTTTATTACAATTATTAGTGAAAATAACTATCAGCAATGAAAAAAACCAACAAACCCAAAAGTCAACTAACTCTTCTCAAGCCTCCCACCAAAAGACAGTGCTCGGATTCAGACTTGCAAACTCAGTCACAGCTAAAAAACTACCATATATTAAGACAGTACAAGTTTCCAAACATATATATACCTGTTCCATATACAAGTTTACGAAGATTGGGGGTCGAACGCTGCTGTCTTAAAAAGGCCTGTGCTGCCTTCTGTGCGAGGTCCTCTTTCCACTTAAGTGCACCTGAAAATGGAAAAAAACTTGCATTCTACCTCCAAGAAAGTACAAGAATTAGGAGCTACACAAATAATTTAAGTAAGGACACGACAGTAACAGGCTTAAGAAGTGTAGACAGAACCCACAGGTTGGTTTTTTCCACACTCCATGTATACACAGAAACATAAACTGTGGCTAACAAATTATATCGCTGATTTTTTTTCTAATGAGCCCTAATTTTAGGACAAAAATTTGAGATCATTAGGAACAGGAACAGATTCTATGATTTTTTGTGATGATACATGTCTTCCTCACAGATGTGCAGAATAGTTGAGGTAGGAAGGGACTTCTGAAGGTCATCCTGTAAAGTCCCATTTCTTTACAAGTATGACCACTTAGAGCAGGTTGCCCACCACCATGTTCAGACAGCTTTTGCATTTTTCCAAGGATGGAGATTCTACAACTCCTCTGGGCAATCTGTTCCAATGCTCAGTGAATAGGTAATACATTTTAGTAATGCTCCCCCCCAGAATGTTTTATTCCTTCTAAATGTAAAAAGATTAAAAGATAAATGTATGCAGAATCAATGAAGTTTAAAAAATGAATCACCTCCATTTTAGAGGAAGGAAACCTGATACCTGCATATTTCATTGCAAATTAAAGGCAAATAGCAGATGATCCCAGTGAATTTCCTAACATGAAGTTTCCCACTTACCAACTCTATCTATTTTGAAGGGACAACACTATATAATATTTACTAATTATAATATCCTTTAAAAATGAACCCAATTAAAAATGGACAGTTCATTCATAGTCTACCTGTTGTGTCAGCAGAAAAATCTATTTTTTCTTCATACTCATCTTCCTCTCTCAGTAGATTCTCCACATCATCATCCTCAGCTTTAATTTTAGACTGTCTATCAGCCTTTTTTGCCTGAGTGTGCCGAAATCCTTTCTTACTTGACTCCTCAGCTTCCAATTCATCATGTGATCCTTCTTCATCCTCACCCTCATCAAGGGAAGAGTTCTCAACCTCAGATTCTGATGCCTCTTCTGCTGTACAGTTGCCCGAATCTGTAGTGAGCACTGCTTTTCTTTTCAGACTGTGATCTGAAATTTGTGATCTCATTTCTGTATCTTCACTTTTTATTTCATACTGCCTAGACTCAGACACTCTTTTGCCTGCAGCCTCTAATTCAGAATCTGAGCTTTCATTTTTGTAAGTCCTTTGGTCTTCCTCCTCCTCCTCATCTTCCTCCATCTCGCTCTCTTCAGGGTCAGTTTTTCCTTCTCCTTCAGAACTCATCTCAAGATCATCATCACTGTCTGCAAATGCTAGCAGTTCATTTACAGTTTCTTCTTTAGCCACCTCTGTTTTCAGACGTTTGGCTCTCCCAACAGCCATCTCTTCCCCTAATGGCTCTCTGTCACTGTCTTCCTCAGTATCATCTTCATCATCACCATCACTTCCACCCTCAGACGCTGCTGCTTCTTCTTCTTCTTGGTTGTCTTCCTCATCACTTTCAGCATCATCATTTTCTTTCTCCTCTTCTTCAAACAATGCCTTCCGACGTACTCTTCCAGTCTTCAAATCAATCTGTCTCTCTTCTTTTGGCATCACAAACCTGTTTTCCCAAAGATCACAACCAGGGTAAGAGGTTAAAATACAAGGAAATTGCAGTGAAACAATGAAACTTCATGTTAACATGCAATTTTTTTTTTTTTTTTTAGCAGGGTGAGGTTATGGAGAACATTAAAAAGGGAATGGAGTTCTTTAAGTATGGAATGCCTCTTAATTCGAGAATATACCCTATGTTACAGTCATAAATAATTCCAAGGAATTTCTTCATTTTCCATGGAATGAAAATAGTTTATACAATGAATTTTACTGAAGATTATGACTGATGTTTTCAAAAACTCTGAAGAAAAATACAAATATGTTACTTAGGGCTATAACAGCAAGAGTTCCTGGAAGGCAGGACTATACTACTGACAAAACTTTTCTAATATCAATTAGTCCTATCTCAAAATACAAGTGTCATATGAGTAGTCTCAGAACAGGAAGAATTAAACAATAAGCCATTCTAACTGTGCTCTACAGAGAATTTTTCCTACATTGGAGCCTGCAATTAAGAGATGCATTCATAACTTACTCTTGTCCTATATCTTCTGAACCTATGGGTCTAGAGTCCATGAAGAGAGAGACCTTGCTTGACGCCATCTTAACATCAATGGCTGAATGCGTAGAGATGAGGCTCTGAACTAATTCATGATTTGGTCTCACTTCTTCCTGGAAAGCGAAGATGGTTTAGTTTTCAACTAAAATGAATTTTAAAAAGTCTAATGGACAGCTAACACAGTCATTAATCTGCCTAAAACAGTAGAAATATGCATGTTCCAAGAAAAAAATCCAAAGCACTTCATATAAACATTTTCTCAAAATAACAAGGTCTTCCTTCTGTCTTCACATTTCAAGAATGCATGTAATGTTAAATCCAAGAAAAATTAAACAGGGCCTCCATCACAGTATGCAACCACTACAGTAAATGTATATGACCTTTAGCACAGTACAGGGAAAACAGTGAATTCAATCTGTTTGTATGCAATCTGTTTTGCACCTCTCCCTCTGACCAGTCAAGTCCTATGTTTTCCCACAATGACCCTTCCCTGCAAAACAAGAGTGATAATACCCCAGTACCAGGAATTTTTACAAATCTTAAGTCAATGTTTGGAAAATTACTGAAACTACTTTAGGTACTTATTAAGTGATCCTTCAAATGTTTTGCACGATATTTCATGCAGAGATAATAAAAATATTCCTCCTCTGAAATCACTAGTGAGTATATCCATACCCACTATGGATATATAAGGA
Source organism: Nestor notabilis (assembly GCF_000696875.1). Classification (NCBI taxonomy): domain Eukaryota; kingdom Metazoa; phylum Chordata; class Aves; order Psittaciformes; family Psittacidae; genus Nestor; species Nestor notabilis. Next base: position 40,037 of record NW_009922494.1, read on the forward strand.
TTGATTATTCTAAAGCAGCTTATTTTTTAACACTTATTTTGACTCTAAGGCTAAAAATGACATTTTGCAAGAGAATTAAAATCACCAACAGTATTCTCTTACCTCTTCTTTTTCATGAGCATGGCTACCACCAAGGTCAATATAAACAGCATCTTTATCATATACAATGCCCCCAACTCCTGATAGAGGGGCATAGACTAGTTTCTCTTTCTCATTTAAAGAACGCTTCTTCTGCTGTTCAGGTAGAGCACAGGGGTCTGGTAGGAAACTCACATCACTCACAGTAAAGTCTCCTACACCTGGGGTGACAGACAAGGGAAATAATAAGGTTCTCATGAAGTCTAGATTCTAAAATTCATACAATTCACCATGAAAAGATAAAAAAAACCCAAACACATTGTAACATTCCACAATTCATCAACAGCAAGCTCGTATCAAACATCCAATTCTTCCGCCACTGAACTTGCTTGTTTTTAAACAAGAAAACTAACAATCACTTTCATGAGTAGGTCTGTAAATTTATTATTAAAATATTTCTGATATTAAGCTTTTAAAACATTCACTTACAATATGAAACCTATTCAAGGAATATACGAAATTTTACATAAGCCAAATTTACTTTTCACTATTACAGCTCCTATGTTTTGCACTTCAGGCACCTTTTAAAGCAAAACACCTTTGAAGAACTTCAGACACTGCCAATACTGTGTTTAAACACTGCAACAAAATGGAACAAATAAAACCAAAATAGTTTACAATTATTTGTTTTTACAAAAACGTGTACTATGAAAAATAATTTCTAAACGCATAACATATTTGGGAAGATGAAAAATCTATTTCACAATTTCAACAATAAAAATAGCAACAGCTATGTCGTTATTCATAGGTCAGTACAAAAAACAATTAGAAGAATATGATAAATTACCTGGCATATGAATTTGACTTTTGTTTTTCAGGTGTGCTCCTCTCACATATCCATAGAGTGATATCTTCCTGTCACATTTTGGATTGATTCGAACATCTTCTGGGTTTGTCAACTCTTCCATTCTACCCAACATTAAAAAAGTTAGAATATTCATCAGTCTTAACAACTAACAAGAATATCCATCAAATATCCATCAGTCCTAACAAGTAACTTTTGAAAAAAGGCTGTTTAAGAGAATTGCAGCATCACTGCTGTCACTGCATGGTCTGCAGACTCTCATAATTGAAACAGAATGATCGTAAGAAACAAAAAATCTATAGACAAAAAGATCTTTCAGAAACATTTTAAAATTTGTATAATCATGTTCAACAATGCATCTCCTGAACACTTATTGACATTTCAATAAACATGTACTGCTTGCTTAGCACATTTTAATTACTGTTTATATACTTGCCACACACAGCTCTCCTCAAATCAATTTTGCCATTAGAGGGAAAACAGCTGAAAGCTACATTCCTGCAACCACATATTACCTTCTTTTCCCTGATAATGGCGGTAAGCAATAGAAAAACTACCACAGGAAAGGGTAGAGGGAAATATTGGCTGTTTTCAGGCAGATGAGGGCAAAACGCCTTCCAGAGCTCCTTCCTACACTGCACAAGGGAGGCAACACAAACACAGCAAAGGAAGAAGATGGGCACATTCTGATGGCAAATCAGCTCAGAACTCCCCCAACAACCAAAATAATTGTAACAGTTATAGAAACCTAAAATAATGTTACTGAAAGACTACAGATGTTTTTCTTTTCCCTCATTATCCCTCCCTTTGCTTTGTGTATTTTGACAGGACTTTGTATGATACTTCTGACTTTTTTTTTTCCTGAAGAATTAGAGCTTTGAAAGAGACCTGTGGGAGTTTAGTCATAAATGTAAGCAATCTAGCAATAAAATATGGCAAGTACTCAGGTAGACAGAGCCACCATCAAGGTTACCTTCATGTTCCAAAGAGACTGTGGATCAAATGCTATATGTGGAGATGGAGCAGAGGAATGTTCCAGGGAACTCAGAAGGCTAATTTCACCAGTTGTTGTCAAATTGCTGGAATACTGTTTCTTGTGCACAGAAATTCAATATAATCACCGACAAGCAGGATTATATTCATTTTTACTTATTTTTTTCTGCGTTTCTGAAGTATTTGCAATATACTAAAGGGCTGATCTAATGAAAGTAAAAACTGCTTGGCTAAAGTTATTGTCACAAACCTGAAAAGTATGCTTTTATTTCCCCAAAACCACCTGGATAAGACTAAATACCCATTCACACATAGAGCTGACTGGCTCTAATATTATAGGGCTTTGGGGGGTTTTAAACAGCAAGGTCCTATCTATGCTGAGATTGAAGAACAGAGAGAAAAGTACACACCTGTCTGCAAGAACATAGGGGTGAGATGTTTGCCAAGTAAGAGGTCTGAATTTCATAACTGAGATAAAACGCCCCAAATTGTGAATTTCTTGTTTTTGGTATTCTCCGTGAACCATCCCAGACAGATAAAACAGCTTAGCACCCTAAACACATTAAAAAGACAAAATATTAAACATAAATGTAATACTAAACTAAAAAAAGTAATGACATTCTAATTAGTAAATGATAACCAGAAATTGCAGGTTAAAATTGGATCAAGATCAACCTAACGAGTTTCCTTCAGCATGAAAACTCCTCCCTAATTCATAACTCACATCCACAAAATCTCATGCAAAGGTTAATTTGTGCCTCAGACTTACAAACAGTCTCAGACTTACAAACAGATCCTCATTGCACAGCAGCTGTGTAACAGACCTTTCAACTAGTATCACGTGTTTAGTAGCTAGTCACACTGGGATAGAGAATTACACAAGTATTTGAGCAAAAAGCAGAAAGATTACATGATCTGGTACAACAGCATTTGGTCCATTTATGGTATTATTTAAAAGATGTAGAGACTAATAAAGACCTAAGTATATTCCCACATTTAATTTAGCTTCTTAATGCAAATATATGGGAAAATTAATGTTGAATGTCATACCGGATACACTTCAGTCCAGAACCTGTGCTTTAACTTCTTTTTAGTCTTCTTTAATTGTTTGTTGTTCTTGAATGTATCCAGGTGTGTAAGAACTCCCATAATTTTGGGAAAGCCATGTACCTGACAAATGTTCAGGAATTCAAATGTTTCCATCTCAAATCCAAAGCTGGCATCAATAAGCATCAGAACCTGAAAACACAACATCAGCATTTCACTGTAACACCACGGTATGCACATGAGCCAATTTCAAAGACCACACGTTTAAAAATCATAACCTTCTTGGGAAGCAAAAACTTTTTGTTTTGTTCTTTATTTTCATATAACCCAAAAGTCAACCATGTCTTTTTAACTGAAGTATGGATCTTAGCTGCCTTAGAAGTTAGTGGTGCTTAGGAAATCAAACCTCTTCTTCCAGTCAATCAAATCTCCTTTATACAGATTTGATTTGCTTGTTGATTCCAAGAAAACTATAAAAGAATAAGGCTGCTCTACGAATGCATTAACATACAGTATCATAGTAAGGTCTGAACTGGTGTTTACTTGGCGAATTTAAAATATGCAAAATTCAGTATTTCCCAATATTTGCAAGAATGTTTGGGAAAATGAGTAAAATTTTAATATCTATGTCTTGGATGCACTAATGCCTCTCAGGCCAAGTTTTCTAGTAACATGAGACAAACAATTCTCTCATTGTGGTTACAATTATGCATCACTAAAATGCACTGACACAGGAAAACAGCACCCAACAGTCACATGAAAATGGAAACAAAGTTGTATGAGGACCTCAGCAATTAAGAACTTAAAACACATGGGAACTAATGACAGAGATCTGCAGTCGATTATGTCATCTCAGCCTCCTAACAATAAAACCAAACAGATTCTCAGCAGCATCATGTGCATGAAGACTCTCAAACATCAGTCTCACCTACCAACAGAAAAAAATTGTATTTTTTAATACTTCTCCCTTCCTCAAGTAGAAAACATGCAAGTAGAATAATATCCGGATTAGTGCACTCATGTATTTAGATATTTATAGTTAATATCTAGATTAGGATCCCAAGCTGTAATCAGCTATTAATAATATACCTCAAAACCACAAGTAATGTGAATTCTGAACAGACAAATGGATCATGCATTGGGTCCCCCAAGATCAGTTGACGTAATCCAGTTGAACTGAAAGTTACAAGCCAATTACAACGTTGACCACACTCCACTGAAATCAACTGTATTACTACACAGCGGTCCTCAAAAGACTCAGAGAGAGAGTGTATCAAATAAAACCAACCAATAAGCTAATATCTATTTCTACTGTATACATTAGTGAAAAACTTCCTGACTAAAAGCCATTTTCAGATTTTACGTGGTTTGACCAAATCCTTTAATGAAAAGTCGCTTTATCACCTTGGCTTGTTATAAGATCTTTCATTAAAAGTTGACAAATGTACCAGCACTGAAGTTCAGTTACATTTCCCTTATGCATCCTCCCCACCAGCACGCACACACACACACTTTTATTTCTCCCCACACCCAGGATAAGGAAAGTCCTAGGAGTTGTTCCAGAACATTGGGTTTATGGTCAAGCTTAGTCCTGTTCTGTCTGAAACTAAAGACAGTTTTGTCTTCCATAGCAATGGGTAGAGAAATCAGACATTGGTGCACTCCAGCCAAACGTAGTATTTTCAATACAAATTACAGCAGAAATCACATGCCACTGTTAACTCACCAAATCAGCAACTTTGGCCAGGTCAATCATTGTGTTAATGTCACATCCACATTCAATAATAGTTAGCCTGCGTTTTTTACCTGAAAATAGAATTAAGAATGAAAAACTGAAATAGAAGGATCAAACTAATCAGTCCACCGTTTTCTTTTCAGGTCGCATTCCTGTAGTCAGCCACTGTTAGCTCAGCTTGACTAACCAGTTAGCTCAGATGGCTAACTGAACTTTAGACATAAAAAAAGACAACTTTAAACAACTACAGACAACATCTATGATTTTTTTTTTCTTCAGGTAATCAATTGCAAAATTCAACTGCTGAGTCCCAGTAGACCAATTAGGAAATGCAGCTGAACACATGAATTTTTCTTTCAATTTTTCCTTTCCTGTATTTGTCAGTTATTCCTTGCAGAAATGAGATTTACTAGTTTAAGTCTCTGAAGAACCTATCTGCACCAAACATACAGTTGTCCAGCAAGATCTCCCTTACAAACGGCTTTCTTGAGCTGCTGCAGGCTGTGCTCCCCCTAGAACCTCAATAATCACCCCAGGTAACATTCAGAAAAAAGCATGAAAGGAAAAGAATCAGACAAGTGGAAACTGGGCCTGAAAACTTAACAAAAAGGAAAAGGAACTGATGAGGGGGTGAGGTGGAGAAATGTAACTAGAAATGGCCAGGCAAATTAGTTCTTGGCTTAAGAAAGAAAGGGACACAAAGACAGGATTAGAGAACAGGAACCTGACAGAACGGGAAACACATGCAGAGGTTAAGATGAAGCCAGACAATAACAGTCCAAAAGTGAAAACAGAACCCAGTGGAAAATGAAAACTTGGGAAAAGTTTTGGGAATGGAAGAAACTGGAAAAAAGCCAGAAAGGGAAAAAGAAAAAATGAACAAATCACAAAACCAAAAAATGACACAGAACTGGGATCCCAGCAGGGTGGAAAAGTTCAGAGGGACAAGTACCCCAGAGGCCTAAATCTCACTATTCTTTTACTAAGTGTGCCTTATAAGACATCCAAATGATTTATTCAAAATTACCTAAATTTATGAGAACATTAACATGTCCTAGCTCTCAAAGGAAGACAAGTAAGGAGTGCAAAGTAAGCATTTCAATTTTTCCTTTGTTCTCACCTGAAACAATTGTAACAGGACCCCGGATTTCAACCAGTTTTTGCCTTGTGAAGTTCTTAATAAGACACTTTATTAAGGTGCTTTTCCCAACCTTGGGAGGGCCAACTACAACCACCACCACAGGAGGTGGCTCCAAAGGAGTACGGTCAACCACAGGAATGTGATGTTTTTTAGTCTTCAAATCCTGAGTTCTGAGAAAAGCAAAATATAATAAGCAAATACAAAAACTTACAAAAGGTAACATTTATTATTTGAAAGTCTTCAGTATTTGCAAAAGCTTGGGCATAAAGGTTCGACAAGAGCCCAAATACTAATATATATGTGGAACTCCAAGCCTAAGGAGTTACATACACTCTTTTTCCTGTTCACTACCACAGCTGTACCATGTAACACAAAAAGCATCACGCTTCTGACACGTGCATAAACTACAACACAACCTGGTGACTGACGAGTTATGTGAGTGCATCAGTGAAAAATACACTATGTATATTTCTACACAGTAACAAAGAACCCCAAGCAACACCTATCCATTCATCCAACATTGCACGCCATTTCCCATTTCTTACCTATGGAAAGTTCTGGCCATCCGCACAGCGGACTGGACCGTAAAGGCTTTGGGGTTCCTCTTCCGCGCATTCTCCTCATCTCCTATTCCAAGTTCATTGAGATAACGTTTCCTTTTCTTCTCTGCTTTTGGCCCACTGTGCTTTGCACGATGCTTCTTTTTCTCTTTTTCCTCCATCTTACTCTTTCAACAGTAGTTTACAACCAATATGTGCAGATTGTCTCTGTGTGATACTGTGCACTTCTAACACTGAAAGAAAATACAGTGAGCACATACAGCATACGCATGCAGCACACCTGTGGGAGAACAGCAGCACTATGCAAACATTACTGAACCATCTCGTTAAAGACACTGCTAGTCTGCGTCCTGCCTGCCCACTCTGTGCAAAGCAGTACTCCTGCCAGGCCCTAGGCCCTGCTCGCCGGGCACCGCGTTCTCGCCACCACGGTCGCTTGGCTCGGCCCAGGCCGGGCTCAGCGCCCAATAGGACGCGTGTCTCCG
>NW_009922495.1:0-717 GCF_000696875.1 Nestor notabilis
CACGCTCCTTTTGATGCAGCCCAGCATATGGGCTGGAACTGTGGGGTGGGGAAGGCAGGCTGCTCGCTGGCTGTGGAAGCCACCAGATAGGGATAGAGTCTAAAATAACTCCCTGCCTGAGCCTGGGGCTTCCTGCCTCACAGGCGGTGGTAGGCGAAACACTAGCGCCAGCCACCCCCACAGTCCGTGCCTCCGGGTGCTGTGGCACTCTCAGTGAGAGGCAGGAGAGGGCACCCAAAGGTGCTGGGCAGCTCTGTGACCCTACTGGGTCCCCCACTTACCCTGGATTTCTGGAGAAGGAATGAGGGGTTGTGTGGGTCCTAAGGCAGCTTCTGCTGGTCTCTGGCATCCCATGGGGGCTCTCTCTGCCCCGTTGTGCAGGGATGTTCTGTCTGCTGACAGTGCAGAGCTGCTCCCCTCACGACGAGGAAGCCACTTCCCAGGACCAGTCAAAAGCGTTGGGCATCCCCCACCTCCACCATGGCCGTACTTGCTCAGAGCAATCTGTCCACGGCCATCCTGCTCCTCATAGACCCCCCAGGCTGTGTCCCCGGCCCTTCACGCCTGCTTGCACCGGGAGGGCTGGCAGGGCTGTAGGCAGGCGCAGGGGCAGCGCCCGGCCAGCCCTTTGCTGACAGCGAGGTTCTTCTCCATGAATGGACACACCGTCGGCTAATCCCCTCCGCCCGGGGGGCGGCGCCCGGGGAGGTTCTGGTC
>NW_009922495.1:839-2285 GCF_000696875.1 Nestor notabilis
GTGTTTGGGGGGTGTGGGTGTGGGGGGTGGTGAGAACAAGTTTTCCCCTTCGCAGGGTTATTTGCGGAGACACCTGCACATGCCAGGGCAGCGCGGGTTGTTCTTGTGCCTAATGCACTAAGCCCCGTGCGGGGCAGCAGGGGCTGGGGACCGGGGCAGGAAGGGGTCAGCTCTTCTCTGCTGTCCTGTTCCTCCCCAGACATGCAGCTCCCACCCCTTGGCTTGCTGCGCTGCGGCTGCCAACACTGCTGCTTTGTTCCCGTGGCGTCCCCGCCTCTGCATGGCTGCGGGGATCAGCCCAGCCACCAGCACCCCCTGGCCCCTCTCCTGGCAGCGCCCACCAGGATGGCGAGGAAGCGACCCTGGCTTTCATCCTGCAAGGCCATTAATATTCTCTAGCTGGAGCCACGAATCTTGTGGGCTTTGAAATATAGCGATTATTTTCACTCATGTGGGTGTTGGGTTTTATCGTGCTCAGTGCTTGCCCCCTTGCTATCTCTGCCATGCCTCTTCAGGGTGAAGACGAGGGTCATCTCCAGATGTTTTCCTCTTGTCTGTGTGTCTGCGTCTGTCCTGTCTCTGTCCCTCCCTGCCTTTTTTAACCCCCTTTGGCCAGAGCATGAATCTTTTGCAGCAGCTTTGCAATAGCCCTGGGGTGCCTGGTCACAGGAGAGTAAAAAATCACCAGTAGCATCCTGCCATGGAACAAGGGCAAATAAATGGGAATGAAAGCAGCATGGGGTGCATATTTCAGCTCAGGGACAGCAGACTCGCTGCTCTCGGAGTGCTCCCTTCTCCTCTGTGTCCCAGTCTCTGCTCTGCTGGGCCAGCTGGATGGCTGCAGCTGGGATGCCTGGAGCTGCTCGGTGCCATCCCTGGTTGCTCCTCTGCCCCGTGCTCGGCATGAGCTGGCACTGGGTTGTAGAACAGTCACGTTGTGCTGGCCCATTCTGCCTGCTCCTGCTTTTGCCCTCGTTGGACTCATTTTTTGCTCTAGTGAGAGTCACTTCCGCAGGGCAGAGACAGACCCAAGCTGAGCACTGGGGGGGTGGGTACCATGGCAGACGTGCCAGGGGAACCCCAGGAGCCATTGGAGATACTCCATTGACTTCTTGCATGACCTCTGCACCTGCTTTTCTTTGCAATGGCTGCTCACACATCCTCAACACACCAACCAGTCACCAACAGGGATGGGCAGGCCCATGACCTGGTGCCATTTCAGTCTGTATCTCAGTGGTGACTTCCAAGTCACCAGCCCAAGAAATCTGGAGCACCTCTCCTATGAATACAGGCTGAGAGGACTGGGGGTGTTCAATCTGGAGAAGGATCAGGGGCTTGAAGCAGCTATACATTAAACACTAGGAAAAAGTTCTTCCCTGTGAGGGTGGTGAGACACTGGAACAGGTTGCCCAGAGAAGCTGTGGCTGCCCCAGCCCCCGCAAGGTG
>NW_009922495.1:2306-19313 GCF_000696875.1 Nestor notabilis
ATTTTTCTTGGAGCAACCTGTTATAGTGGAAGGTGTCCCTGCCTATGGCAGGTGGTTTGGAACTAGGTGAGCTTTATGACCCCTTCCAACCCAAACCATTCTATGATTTGCTGCTGCAGGGTGTGCAGTTGCTATGCAGATGTCACTTCCCAGCCCTTTTTCCTGGTTAATTAGTCTGCCCTGGATGCTGGAATCATCTGGATAATCTGAGTCATGCTTCCTCCAGTGGGCAGGGAACCACTGCCCAGCCCCTCTTTGGTGGTGGGCTCCTGCCCACGGTGAGGGGCATCCAAGCAGCACAGTGCTGCGGTTTCACGGTCACGGCTGGATCCTGGGGCCGCTTGGGAAGGTCCCAGCTTGAATCCCAAGGGCACAAGCCCTGCCTGAGCACCAGCCCCGGGGCAGGGCCGGTTGGGGCTGTGATAGAGGAAGCTCCATCAGCCTTGGTGTTGTGCAGCCTCCTTGTCCCCAGCAGTGGCAGGGAGCAGCTGGGGGCACAGGAGCTGTGCTGTGCCGTGCCGCAAGGTCGTTTCAATGTTGCCTAACATGGCTGATGGCTGGATCTCGTGATTACCCCGCTGATTTGGGTTTCTTCTGACGCATCTGTTGGTTCAGAAAAAAAACCATCATAAATGCCCAGGGAGAGTGGGGGGGAAGCAAGGATGAGAACTGATGCAGTCTCCAATTTCCATGGCAACGTCCTTTTCACCAGGGGATAGGAAAAAGCAGGCTCTTGTTTCTGCTGGCAGTGTAACACAAGGCATTAACCACTCTGCTGGGGCTGGGTACCCAAAAGAAAGTGCAGGGGAGGAGAGACAGGAGCTGGAGGGGGATTGGGAGAGCCCCGCTGGGGCCACAACTGCTCCCACCCCACAATGCCAATGCGTGTGGCCTTGGGCGTGGCCCCCCCAACCACGGGGTGAAGGAAGGCTATGATCCTCCCATGCTGGTGCCGGTGCTGGGCTCCCACAAGCAAGAAGGAGCCCAAGGAAAAGAATATTTTCTCCCACACTGTGCCCAGAGGATGTTTGTGCAAGGCTCTGCCTGGTTCCCTGGTCTGGTGTAGGCTTTGCTGGCCATGGCACCCTCCTCCTCTGCTGTGAATGTTGGAGTAGTCTGGGGGCTCTGGACCTATCTGTGGAACTAGATGGTCCCAGTCCTGCTTTCTATGACTGTTCCAGACTGAACCTCTCACAAGTGGTATGCAGGTGGCAGCATACCATGGGTGGCTGGGTGGCCTCACGTTCCCTTCTGTTTGCCCCTAGCTATCCTGAACCCAAAGCAGCCGAAAGAGACACCAAAAAGCTTCAGCTTTGACTATTCCTATTGGTCCCACACCACGGTAAGCATCAGGAGGCCTGAGTCTGGAGCTCTGGGCTGGGGAGAGGCAGGAGGACTTCCTTGCCAAATTTCTCCTTATCTCCCTCTTTCCTGCAGCCTGCAGATATCAACTATGCATCTCAGAAGCAAGTGTACCGGGACATTGGTGAGGAGATGTTGCAACACGCATTTGAAGGCTATAATGTCTGCATCTTTGCCTACGGGCAGACAGGTGCTGGAAAATCCTACACCATGATGGGGAAGCAGGAGAAGGACCAGCAAGGCATCATCCCACAGGTACTGCCTGGTGCAAAGCTGCCCATTACTCTGGCCCCAGCAGGATGCCCAAACTAAAAGTGGAGGGGGGAGAAAAGGGAAGAAGGGTGGGAGAGGGGCCAGGCTTTCCCACAGTCTGCTGCAACCCTGCTGCAGCAGGAAGATAGATCAGCTCTACTGGAGGGTAGGGGGACAAGGAAGTGTCATGCTGGACTTCTCTGAGACAGAGCATTATGGTATGGCCACACAAGGCTGGTGTTTGTGAGCAGCTGCAGTCCAAGTACCAAGCTGCCAGCGCATGTGTGTGTCGAGAGCTGCTGCATGCTGGGCCGGCAGGGTGCCGAGAGGGGTCTGGGAATGCTGAGCCCTCCCCTATCAGCAGGGGGCGTCCTGCCAGGTCACCAGAAAGTGTCCCAGCACTCAGGGGGCTCTGGTTTTTTGGGGTGAGAAGGTGGGAACCCCGGGCATTCTGCATCCTTCTGTTGGGGAGCTGAGCAGCCTGGCTCTTCTCTCTGCAGCTGTGCGAGGACCTCTTCTCCCGCATCAACGACACGACAAATGACAACATGTCTTACTCCGTGGAGGTAGGCACCCCATTGCCTGTTAGTCCAGCCTCCCACTCAGCTCTGCAAGCCATGGGGGTGTGCAGACCCCTGTTCAGGGGGTGCCATGTCTGGGAGTGGGTTGGGTGGGCAGGGCCATATTCTATCTATGTGCTGAGCACCTGCATCCTGCCAGCCTTTAGCCCTGCCCATGCCCTCTGCTGTAGGTGAGCTACATGGAGATATACTGTGAGCGTGTGAGGGACCTCCTGAACCCCAAGAACAAGGGGAACCTGCGAGTAAGGGAGCATCCCCTTATGGGCCCATACGTTGAGGACCTTTCCAAGCTGGCTGTGACCTCCTACAATGACATCCAGGACCTGATGGACTCTGGGAACAAGGCCCGGTGAGCTGGGGAAGCACGAGACGGTCATGATTTGGAGAGCTTGCAGACATCTCCAGAAGGTCCTGCTTAACTTCCTTGCCTTGCTGGTCTGGCCGCTCTGGGAGCGGCAGTCCCCTCCTGTCAGAGCATTGTGTACCCCCCATTTATTTTCATCTTACCTCTTTCCTGCTCTCAAAATGCTCAGGATAAAGCCTGGACTTTTGCATGCTTTCTCCCAGAGTCTTTTCCTGTTCCCCAGCCTTGCCTTCCCTGTCCTGAGCCCTGTCCCCATTGCCAGCTGCTCCAGTGTCCCCTGCAGAGTGTCATATCTCCCTGTCCTCCTCTCCCTGCAGCACGGTGGCTGCCACTAACATGAACGAGACCAGTAGCCGCTCTCATGCTGTGTTCAACATCATCTTCACGCAGAAGCGGCATGACGCTGAGACAGACATCACCACCGAGAAGGTGAGAGCAGAGCATGGGGGAATCCTCAAGGACCCAGGAAGGACTTTGCGTGCTATCAACAGCACTTGGGATGAGATGGTGTGGCCTGATAGAGGGTCAGAACAGGTTGGAGATAAGTCCCAGACACGCACTGGGCTCATAGTCCTTCAAGGGACTGGCCCCCAGAGAGGATATTTGGCAGCTGGTGCCTTCCAGCTCTGCCTGCAAGGATGTTAGCTTTGCTCCTGGACAAATCCTGGCCAGGAAGACCCTGCAGAGCTCACCCTGCCTTCAGAACAGTGTCATCTTTCAGGAGGTCTTTGCTCCTTCCTTGGCTCTGGGCTGGGACTGACAGCCTCATCTCTGCCTGCAGGTCAGCAAAATCAGCTTGGTGGACCTGGCAGGAAGTGAGCGAGCTGACTCCACTGGTGCGAAGGGCACAAGGCTAAAGGTGAGAGCTGACGTGAGGTCCCATTCTGCTGGTGGGGACGCCATGTCCAGCCCCCTCATCATCAGCTGTGACATCTCCTTTCCTTGCCTGGTTCCTTGCCCACTATGCTGCCAAAATCCTTGATGGGGTTTTGTTTGAAAGCTCCCCGGTGCCAGTTGCATCAGGGTCCATGAATCCCAGTTGGAAGGTGCTGATTACCCAGTAAGACCAGCTGCTCTCTGCCCACCGTGTACTGGGACTTCCTCATCCTCCTGGTGCACTGGGCTTTAGCACCATTCTGAAATGAGTCCTGAGCATCTGGGCTTTTCCTCTCTCCACCAGGAAGGAGCAAACATCAACAAGTCCTTGACCACACTGGGAAAAGTCATCTCTGCCCTGGCTGAAATGGTAGGTAGCTGGAGTGTAGGCAAGCAGCAGCACTATGGGGAATGGGCTTGGTTCAGAGGGATGGAGCATTCTGGCTCCAAGGGATGGGCAGATACATCCCAAGCTGTCCCTGGAGCTGGAACGAGCTGGGCTGTTGAGTGCCATCTCCACGGGGACCTGTGCCTGCTGCTCTCTGCTTGGGGGATGGGGAGCTGTGGTAGGTGCTGAGGAGGGGAGCAGGCCACTTAAACAGTCTTTTCATTTTCTTTGCAGGATTCAGGGCCGAACAAGGTAGGTGCTATGGCTCAGCTGGGGAAAGGGTGTTGGTTTTTAGCACAGTTGGGTGGTAGTGGGTTGCAGGATGATTTGGGGGTGAGGTTCTGCCTGGATCCAAGCCACTCTTCTGGAGGCTGAGAACCCTCAGCATGCTCCTCGTTCTCCTCACCTTGTGGTTGTAGGTATCCAGCATTAAAACAGCCCTCCCTAGCCTAAGTGGGGCATTTCACCGGCAGGACCTGTGGAGCTGAGCAGAGCTGCCTAAGGTTGTGGTGGCTGGGTGGAGCTATCCCTCTCCAAGTCCCCATGGTTGAGGACAGGCTGTCACCTGCCTTTTGAAGAATGCAGGTAGTCTGACAGCTCTTCCCTCCACTCTTCATCCCCAGAACAAAAAAAAGAAGAAGACAGATTTCATCCCTTACCGGGACTCAGTGCTGACCTGGCTGCTGCGGGAGAACCTGGGTGAGAATGCGGGTGGGAGGTATGGGCTTGCTGGTGGGCACAACTGCCAAGCAGAGGGTGATGCCTGGTGTGGGGACCAGCATCTCCGTGATGTGGGTGTATCTCTCTGGGCAGGGGGCAACTCCAGGACAGCCATGGTCGCTGCTCTCAGTCCTGCCGATATCAACTATGATGAGACCCTCAGCACTCTCAGGTAGGGAGAATTACCATTGTACCTCCACAGTGGTGAAGAGTAGGGGCGGTCTATGAAACCCAGGCACTGCCACATGCTCTCCTCACCTCTGTGGCATCCCTGGCCAGCAAGGAAGGACCCTGCAACCTCAGACAAGAGGCCAAAGGCTTGTCCTGGTGCTGGGATCCTCCAAAGGATCACATGCTGGAGGGGCTTGGCATCACTCCTGCTTGCCCAGCAGCTGGGGGTTTGCCCTGCATCTGCTGCTGCTCAGGGCTCTGCCCTTCCCTAGGTATGCTGACCGTGCGAAGCAGATCCGCTGCAACGCTGTCATCAATGAGGACCCGAACAACAAGCTCATCCGGGAGCTGAAGGATGAGGTGGCACGCCTGCGTGACCTTCTCTATGCCCAGGGCCTCGGGGACATCATTGACAGTAGGTACCACCCAGTGCTCTCTGGCAGTGGCTCCAGGCAGCAGGCTGGAGGCCCCCCTGCCCGCAGGGCTAACATCCCTGCAGCTGCCCTGCATCCTGCTCTGCTGGCCACGTGGCAGCATCATGCTACCCAAGTGTGTCCAGGGTGCATCCAGCAAGCCCCTGTGTGCACATTTGCAACCCCCAACCCCCTCTTGTAAGCAGGAAGAGCTGCTTTACACCCAGCAGATCTCCCCTTCTCCCCTTCCCCCTCCTGTCTTCAGCATCCCATGCCAGGCAGAGGTTCACGGGGCTGTGCCTGCCTGTGGCCACTCATCCATGTGTTGTCAGATATCCTACTGAGATGAATCCACTCTTGTTCTGTTCTCTCTGTCTTACCCCTGCTCCCTGCCCTCTCTTTCTTTCTTAGCCCATCCTGCTGCAGGAGGATCCAAATGTGTGTATTCCCCATCACTGGTACTCTCTGTTGCTTCAATAGCTTTTGGGAGGCATAGGCTGCGCCTGGGGGCACTTGTGCAGCATGGGGAAGGGCTCCTGTAGCCAACCCCAGCTGATCATAGAATCATAGAACCAATGAGGTTGGAAAAGACCTTTAAGATCATCAAGTCCAACCATTGCTTGTCTGCAGGCTGGCTGTCCCCAGCGAGTGGGCAAAGGGGAGGGTGACAGAGTTATGGTTAGCACCTGGGCTCAGGACAGTGCTTGGAGGGACCAGAGTCCTCCCCCTCTGCCATGCTTGGGGCCTGAACCCCATGGGGACTCCTTCCTCCATGCTGTCGTGACGTTTTCTGTCACTGCTGCTGCTTCTGCTGGCACTGGGGCTCTTTGGGACTGGAGCCCAGCACAGTGCTTGGGTGGGCTGGTAGGGTGCTCTCCTGATAGAGGGGTGTGTGGTGATGGCCAGGAGGTTTTTGTCCATGGATAGGCAATATCCCTCCATCCCACCCTGGGCCAGGCAGTGCAGCCAGACTATGGTGAGTCTGCTGAGGAGATGGGGACCTGGCCCCTCCTCTCCTGGCTCAGCTTTCCCAGACACAGGCTGATGGAGATGGGTGACTAACAATTGCACCCAATAACCTGTGCCATGCCTGCCTCTGGTACAGCATGCTGAGCCCCTGCCCCAGCATGCTGAGACCTCCTGGGACTGGAGGAGCATCTCTGATACCTGGGTCCCTTTGCTGTGGTGTCTGATGGCAGCTGGTTACCAGTGCCTGTAATGGGAGTATTGTCACCTTGCTCTCACTTTGCTTTCTCTGGCTGCCTGGCTAGGGTGATGCTCCAGCAGGCCAGGGGTTGGACTCTGCCAGGGAGGGGATTCCACTGCTTCTCCTGTTCCATCCCCTGAACCCTTTTGTAGGGCAGAAGGCCACCAGCTTTCCTCCCCTTCCTTTCTCATTCTCTGCCCTGAGATCCAGCTGATCTGGGGCAGCTGGGCAAGGAAAACTACCTGTGCTGTGTCAGTGGGGGAGGACTAAAGGGGCAGTGGCTCTTGGGGGTGGGGAGGTTGATCACTGACCTGATGGCTGCAGGATCTGATGTTGCAAAAAAACATCCCCGGGAGCCCAGGAAGGCTCCACGGCTGTTCTCAGGGGGCTGCCTGGGCTGGGGGAGACATGTGTATGCCCTTGTCCTGCTGCTGCCTGCGCCGCTGTGCTGTTGCATGTGCCTTTTCCTTGTAATTCCTGGCTTTCTTCTCGATGCATCCAGCCACTTTTTTTTTTCCCCAACAGCTTTTCTTGTCTCTATCTTTCTCTTTCTCTCTCTTTTCCTGTCCGTGTGTCTTTCCCTGGCCCATCCCTCCTTCCTCACCCATAGATGTGTCCGACTTTGAGAACAATAATGATGCTAGAGGGACAGAGCTGAGTCACCGCCATGACAATCTCTCCACAGTGACCAATGCCATTGCTGGGATCAGCCCCTCTTCGTCCCTGTCGGCCTTGTCCAGCCGTGCAGCCTCTGTCGCCAGCCTCCATGAGCGCATCATGTTTGCTCCAGGCAGCGAAGAGGCGATTGAAAGGCTTAAGGTAAGAGACTGGTGCCCAGCACTATAGAGGGCTCAGCTGAACGCTCTTGCACTGAGGCTTGTGGAGGGGGCTCAGTATTTTCTGGAAACCCGTTTGGAAATGTTCATGGAAAGCAATGCTCAGGCGTGCTCTTGCAGAGCAGACAGATCCAGAGCTGCCTAGTGTTCTAGACTTACAGGTGGGAGAGGACTTGCCATGGTAGGGTGCTGCTGTCTTCCCTGTAAGGTGCTGCTGCTGCCTTTACCCTGTGGGGTGGACACTCCTGGCTTGGGATGGGTACACCTGGCTCAGCATGGCACAAATGCAGACTGGCAGCAAGGGAGTGGAGAGACTGGTCTTTGTTCCTCTTTGAGGATGGGGATGATGGAAAGATGTGGGTGAAATGTTGCTGTGGCTCATGTAAACAAGCCTGAAACTTGGACCAGTGTCACACTGTGGCATGCTGGGCAGAGCCTGGCAGAGCAGGCAGGTGTGCTGCCTGTAGGATGTCCTAATCCCTGATAACCCTATGCTTGCCAGGAAACAGAGAAGATCATTGCAGAGCTAAATGAGACATGGGAGGAGAAGCTGCGTAGGACAGAAGCAATCCGGATGGAAAGGTGGGTGGATTGGGGTGGCATGGGATGGCATGGGGTGGGGGGTCCTCTGGCATCTCCCCTCCTTGCCTCCTGGGACACCTGACAATTTGAATGTCCAGCTGTACAGTGCCCACATTAGCCTGCACAGTCGTGGTCTGCTCTGAGAAACCCTCCTGAGACATGAAGAGAGCAGAAGCAAACCCTACAGCTGTGATCTATGGGGCAAACCCATGAACTCAGGTCCTGTCCTGGGTTTGTCTAGTGCTGGCTTCGGGGACTCATGGTGCTTTGACAGGCTCTTTTTTCCCTTGCTCCTCCAGGGAAGCATTGCTTGCCGAAATGGGGGTGGCCATGAGGGAGGATGGAGGCACCTTGGGTGTTTTCTCTCCTAAAAAGGTAGGATCATCTTACTCTCTTCTTCCTGGAAAATGAGGGCTGACTTGTACCCCCACAGCTCCCTTCCAACCTGCCCTATCACTGCTGGCCTGCCCCAAATATTTTACTAGCCTTTCCTCTGAAACCTATGGGGGAAATCACAGTGTTGACTCTGCTGGGTATGAACATCATTGGCTAAATGTACATTGCCTGGATGCCGTACCCACTCAGGTAGGGCTTTGCTGTGTTGGATTTCAGTGTCAGCTTATAGCAGTCCATACATTGGGGTAATTGAACTTGCTGTCCCTGAAGCCGGCAAGTCCTCATTGAGAAATACGGGTGCAGAAATATTCTGTACTCTTTATTGCTTGTAGCGTGTGGGAAGGTGTTTTCTAAGCAAATACTGGCCATGCCCTATAGAGTTTGTGTGCCAGTGAACCCTGCCAAGCACCAGTTACAGCACATTGCTGCCCCTTGTCTGTGTAACCATCACTTGGCCAAACACCTTGGTAGATGCGTGTGTCCCCAGCTGAGGTGGTGGCACTCAGTGATGAAGGCTTCAGGACCTTCCCCTTGCATGC
This sequence comes from Nestor notabilis, assembly GCF_000696875.1. Classification (NCBI taxonomy): domain Eukaryota; kingdom Metazoa; phylum Chordata; class Aves; order Psittaciformes; family Psittacidae; genus Nestor; species Nestor notabilis. The sequence continues at coordinate 10,994 of NW_009922495.1, forward strand.
CTTGGCGTGGCTCTCAGGACAAATTTCTACACTGTTATCATTGTTTCTCATTCTTGTTTCAGCTGCTGCTTGTTAGGACCCCAGACCTTTGCATAGAAAGTGCGGGTATTTATTCCCCAAAGCAAGTTAGTCTTGGAGGTGGGACATGGTGGTGGTCTTGGTTCCTCCTTGCTATTTGGGAGGTGGAAACTCCTCTGGCTGTTCCAGTGGCTGGCAAGGAAAGTTAGCATCAATAGCATGCAAAACCCCATTTTATTAAGGGCAAAGCAGGGCAGGACTTCATTGTCCTGCTCTATGCCATTGCTGGGGTGGTTATGTCTCCAGGGAGCAAAGTGGAAGGTTGAGCATCTGCCTTCTATTAGCCAGTCTTGCAATCCCAGAGGAAAACTATAAGTTGAAGGAATCTCAGGCCCTGGGGCTATGTGTCTACCCAAGTAGATCCTGAGGTTAAATGTTACAGCCGACTTATTGCTGTCAGCCACCATGGAGAAAAGCCTGCATTTCCTTGACCTCCAGTTCTCCTGACTTATTTGGAGTGAGTCTCTCCTATCAGCCAGGATTCGCAGCACTGTTGTGAGGGGGAAACCTCTGTATGCCAGGTGTCAGTGGGCTGATAAGATGTTTCTTATGGTCTCTTCTTATTTCTGGGAAACTCAGAACTTCACCTACTGATACTCCCAGGACTTTGCCTGAAGATGCAATCCCAGCAGCTTGTGATGGGGTGAGCCAAACTAGCTGCAGCCAGAGAGGTCTGTGGCTGGGGAAGAAACTTCCCCCTTGTCAAGAGCAAAGTGGTTTGTATTCTTCCAATAGAAGAAAGTGTTGGAGGGAACTGTTAGGAAGGAGACCAGGGTGTGAAATTCAGCATGAAGATACGGCTTCAGGTCTCCACTACTTTTGGTTGAACCTCTGGTCTGGGACCTGCTCTTTTGGGTGCTTCATGTGTCCTTCCACTACCAGTGGAGGAAAACAGGCACTTTTAGTTCCTCTCATCCTAAACCAACCACTGCATGGGACATGTCTCTGCTTCAGCTATGGTGTCCACAGCAGAGCTGGCTGCTATGGTGAGGTAAGGGCCCGTGGACACACAGTGCAGGCAAGCAGGGTCCTGCACCACGAGACACTAAGCCATATCAGGGCCTTCCCATGGGAAGTGTTTGGCTCCATGTTGGGCCTGTTTGGAAAATGAGTTTTCAAAGGCAGCGTTGGAAAGCGTACCTAGGGCTCAGCCCTTTGAGGAGGAAAATAAGGAGGCATGTGGGGGCAGGTCATCCTCATCCTGGCTGCTTTGTTCTCTTTAGTCCCCTTGGAAAGTACCTGCCTGGGGCTGCAGAGAGCAGGAGAGCCAATGCTAGGGGCAGCCTGAGGTGCTGTTGAGTTCCTGTCTCCCTTGGGAGCATCCCTTAGCACCTGGATGGATGAGGCATACCAGTGTAACTCCTTGTTTGTCTCTCCCAGACACCCCACTTGGTCAACCTGAATGAGGACCCGCTCATGTCTGAGTGTCTTCTCTACTACATCAAGGATGGGATAACAAGGTGAGGGCCAGGTCCTGTGGAGTGGTGGGAACCTAGCCTATATCTCAGTGCCTGGCTTGCTGGGTGGGCACCAGGGTGACAGCTGTTGCCAGGCTGGACACCCTTCCCAGGCCATCCCCAAAGTGCCATAGCCATGTGGGAAAAATGTAGTTTAGTATAATCTTATTAGGGACATTGGTCCTGCTGTGCACCAAGGGCTGCTCCTGTCAGCCCCAAGGATGGTTTTGGGGGGAAGCCTTGGGAGGGGCTGCTTTAAGGAAGAATCAAGCTTGGGTTTCTCCCTGGCAGGGTTGGCCGGGAAGATGCAGAGAAGAGGCAGGACATTGTTCTCAGTGGGCACTTCATTAAGGAAGAGCACTGCCTTTTCCGCAGCGACAACAAAACCAGTGGTGAAGGTATTCCTTGTCCGGAGGGGCTCTAGCTCCCCATGGACCCCAGTCCCTCTGCATGTCCCCAGCACGTGCCCCCAGCCAGGGGTCCTGCCCTCCTCAGACTAGTGGGGCTCTCCTGCATGGCTGTGGCCTCGCCATGGATCCAGAGTGAGCTGCAGCCCTCAGCTGGCTGGGATGGAAGCTCATGCAAGGCATGTGGAAGCTGCCACTGTAAGGCAAGCCAGGGAGATCAGAGTGGGACAGAAGAGCAGACCATAGCAGACAAGGACCAGAAGCCACCTCACAAACCTGCAGGAACCTGAGGGTGGAAGGGCTTTGGGAGACAAGCCTGGGGAGGCTGGAGATGCATTTTGGAGGCTTTGGTCTCATCTCATGTCCAGTCTCCAGCTACTTTTAGTCCTTGGGACTGCTCTGATTAACATGAGATTGGCCAAGCCCTGTTGATTGCCTAGGGTGTGGGTGCTTCCAGTGGGTACCCTGGTGTCCCCCTACTCCACGCCTGGGGTGCTGGCTGGGGCAGCTCTCCCTTTTGGAGCCTGAAGGAGCAGTGGAGCAGAGAATGCAGGATTTATCTCTCTACTTCTGCCTTACCTTCTGTCCCTCTTTCCAACTTTCCCTCTCTGGCTGTTTCTCCAGTAATAGTGACCCTGGAGCCCTGTGAAGGTGCTGACACATATGTGAATGGTAAAAAGGTGACGGAGCCTAGCATCCTGCGCTCAGGTGGGTCCCCACTGCTCTAACCCACCTCCCTCCATCCCACAGGGGCCTTACATTAAACCCATGTCCTTTCTCCCTGCCCCGCATGCCTTCATGTAGGAAACCGCATCATCATGGGGAAGAGCCATGTCTTCCGCTTCAACCACCCTGAGCAGGCTCGGCAGGAGCGGGAGCGGACCCCATGTGCCGAGACCCCGGCTGAGCCCGTAGACTGGGCTTTTGCCCAAAGAGAGCTGCTGGAGAAGCAGGGCATCGACATGAAGCAGGAGATGGAGCAGCGGTGAGGGCACAGGGGCTGGGGTAATCAGGAGTTGGGTATCCACCTCCAGGTTGGTCATTCTCTCTTTTCCCCTTCCTCCCAGGCTCCAGGAACTGGAGGACCAGTACCGGAGGGAGCGGGAGGAGGCAAATTACCTTCTTGAGCAGCAAAGACTGGTAGGTGGCCAGGACCTTGCTCCTTCTTAGGCTGTCCAAGCATGACTGAAGTCATGGAAGATGTTTGCAAGGGGTGGTTCTGTGTGTCTTAAAAATAAGGGCAAACCTGTTGTTCCTGGGGTTGTCCCCATAAACATAGATCCAGAGGAGGAAGGAGGTCGGGTTCCTCTGGGACAGGGAACAAGGGGAAAAGCTATGTGGCAGCATGGAGGGAGGTCACACTGTGTGGGTTGCATCATGCCTCTCCCTGCTTCCCCCAGGACTATGAGAGCAAATTGGAGGCTTTGCAGAAGCAGATGGACTCTAGGTATTACCCTGAAGCAAATGAGGAAGAAGAAGAACCTGAAGACGAAGGTGAGGGCTGCACCACAGGTTTTGATGCTTTCTGCAGAAGAGTGGACTGTGGGTCTCCTGGGCGCCTCTGTGCTGATTTCCTCTCTCCCAGTGGTGGGGTGACTGTCCTTCTGTGTCCCCACAGTGCAGTGGACAGAGCGGGAGTTTGAGCTGGCCCTCTGGGCCTTTAGGAAGTGGAAGTGGTACCAATTCACTTCCCTCCGTGACCTGCTCTGGGGCAATGCCATCTTCCTCAAGGAAGCCAATGCCATCAGCGTGGAGCTGAAGAAGAAGGTGAGTGCCTGGGGCTCCTCTCTGGCTTGCTGTGGCACCCACGGCTGAGGCCACAAGCATGGGCAGCCAGAGAAGTGCTGAGGAGGGGCTTGCTGAAGGCACATGGAGCTTGCTGTCCTCGCAGGTGGCTCACTGTCCCCCTCTGTGTCTCTTCAGGTTCAGTTCCAGTTTGTGCTGCTCACGGACACGCTGTACTCGCCTCTCCCTCCTGACCTGCTGCCTCCTGATGCTGCCAAAGACCGGGAGAAGCGGCCATTCCCCCGAACCATCGTGGCCGTAGAGGTACAGGACCAGAAGAATGGAGCAACGCATTACTGGACCCTGGAGAAACTGAGGTGCATGAATGATGCCTGCACCAGGGAGGGCTTGGCTGGCCGCAGCCCGGTTTCTCACCACTGCCCACTGCAATCCCCTCTGCCTTGCAGGCAACGCCTGGACCTGATGCGTGAAATGTATGACCGTGCAGCAGAAGTGCCTTCTAGCGTCATTGACGACTGTGACAACGTGGTGACTGGCGGAGATCCTTTCTACGACCGCTTCCCCTGGTTCAGGCTGGTGGGCAGGTGAGCGCTTCGGCTCCTTGTTAAGCGTGGCTGGGACCCACAGGCAGCCCGCAGGAGGAAGCACCACTGGCATTCACCTCCCTGGGGCCGTGCGCTGGAAGGATGTGTTGTCCCCACATGGTGCTGATTGGGGCCCATCTTGCCCACGATGGCTCTCCTCCGCATTGGCTGCTGGGACCCTGAGGGACCTGCAAGCCCCCGACAATGCTCCTGCTGCCTGCCGTAACCCAGTGCTGTGACACACAGGCTCTTGGCTTGGCGCACCTGGGGAAGTGGGTGACCCGCAACTGTCCAGCAGGCCAAGAGCCTGTGTTGTTGTGACCTCCGCGTCCATGTGCACGCGTTGGTGTCTGAGCATCTGTCTGTCTGGTACGTGCCACCTGTCTCAATGCACCTCCCGCATGCCGGTTGGAAGGGTGCCGTGCTGGCAACAAAGATGGGCTACCCTGGAGAAGGGGTCTGCCCTGGTGGGCAGGGAGAGCACAGGGCTGAGCCGCATGCATGTGGAGAGATTCCCTTCAGCAGCAGGGGTGGCAGCAAGCCTCATGCCACACGCCATCCCTGTGCTGCCTGCAAAGCCAGTGAGGGGAATCCCCACAGTTTGCACCAGTTCCTTGGCTCACTCTTTTCTCCGCCCTTTATAGCTGACGGCGGTTGTTGACTTCCTTTGGAGACACACTGGATGGGCAGGTCTTTACTTCCTGACGTCCTTTGATTTAAGCAGAAAAACCCTCTCACCCCAAATCCTAACCAAGAGAAAAACAAAACAAACCAGAAAATCCCCAGAATTCCTATTCTTGCTCTCTCTGTTTGGAACAGCTGGTGTTAACCTGTCTTCTATCTTGTTGTACTAACCTTAGTTCAGATATCTCTGGCTGCAACAGCTCTCCTCTTTTCAACACATGCATGAGCGAGCGCATGGCTGATCTCACCCCCTCCCCTACCTTCTCGAACCCCGACTCCGACATCACCGAGCCTGCTGACGAGCAGCACCAGGGGCAGGAGGAGGAGGAGGAGGAGGAGGAGGCGGAGGACCTGGAGGAAGACATCTTTCCGGAGTGCCCACTGTGTGATGGCCGGGATCCGTTTTACGACCGCTCCCCCCTGTTCAGTTTAGTAGGAAGGTTGGTGAGGTTTTAGGAGAGCATGCCGGGAAGGAACTAGCTCTTTCGCGTGAGGGAACTGCTTTCGGACACAACTCCCACCTCCGGGGCATTCCAGAGGTGCAGGGGGTGGCCAGCTGGCCGGGATTGCTGCCGAGCCCACGGCACCCAGTGGGGTGGCAAGTTGCCCACCGAGGTAGGGCTGTGACAAGCATAGCAGCAGTAGGGGACAGCAGGAGTAGGCAGATAGCATCAGCTCTGCTGGAGATGCTTTAAGCATGTCCCTCTTTGGGGCAGCCCCCAAGAAGGGAAGCTCCATTGCATCTCTAGCACTAAAGCAGCTCGGGAAGCTGCATGGTGGTCTTGGTCCTGGGCATTTTGTCCCAGGCATCTCCCACCCGGCTCGGGTGACTCCCTGCAGTGCCACTGGCTGGGGACATGCAGGCATTTTGAAGCCATGCATGTCTCTGTCACTGGCTTGGCCATTCTGGCTGGGTTGGTCAATGTGAGCTCCCCCTGCCCAGACCTGGGGGCTTGAATGTCCCCACATGGTTGAGGAAGTAGCTGAGGGATGAAAAAGGAGACCCAGCTGCAGGAGGGAGAGGAGGACTCTGTGAAAAGAGGCGTTTTCTCTCATTGCACATATCCAATTCTTGGCTTGGGGCCATCCCTGCCAGCTTGGCCCAGGAGATGTTCAGGGAGGCCATGGGGACCCGGGTGCAGGCTCTAATTCTTCCTCAGCTCCAGCCAAGGACAAGAGCTTTGATTTTTCATACCTGTTGACCAGGAGACCCCCAGGGTCTCCATCAGCCTTGTCCTGGAGAAACCCACCAGCTATCAAATCCAGTCTAGGTCTGCCTGTCCTCAACATGGGATGTAGTTGCTGCCAGCTCTGCTCTGGGTTTTTCCAAGGTGATGTGTGCCCAGTGCTCTTCCTGGAGCTCCTCTGACCCAGGCAGGAGCAAGAGGGGCTCATGACAGTGAACCTCTTCATGTTGGGGCTGCTCCAACTGGGGAGGAGCTGGAGCTCCTCTTCCGTGGTGTGCTAAAGCCAGGCTCATCACTGCTAGGCAGAGTATGAGCAGTGAGGTGGGGAGGAAGGGGACCAGTGTAGGCAGAGAGGGCGGAGGTGGGGTAAGAGTCCTGCAGCCTCAGACCGAAAGAGCTGGGTTCTTCCCCTTTTTTTTGCCTTTTCTCCTTATTTAAAAAAAACAAAACAACCAACACATCAAAAAAAGCCAAAACTCTCGGTGGCACCTCAAAAAACCAAGCAAGGCCCTGTGGCAGCAGCCCCACTCCGTGCCGGGGACACATTCCCTGGAGCTTGGTGCATTCTGACTTCTTTTGAGTCTGCCCTGGGACCCGCGCAGCAGCTCCGCCGGCCACATTTCTTGTGAAGTGTGCTTGGATTGGTTTATGATTGGATCCTTGTCTTTGATTTTTTTCCCCTTCTTTTTTTTCTTTAGATTTTTGGTTTTGTTTATTTTGGTTTGGTTTGGTTTTGGTTTTTTTTAGCTGCTGGCTCTATCTCTCCAAAGCTTTAGCAAAAATTGGGGTTATTTCACTTTTGTCTTCCTTTGGAAAGGCTTTTCTTTGGTCTGAGCATGCCATCTTTGCACCTCACCAATCTTGTGGTTAGTGTCCCTGCCCTCCTTCCTCTAGTGACACACGTGTCCCCCTCCTCCTTCCCTCCCCCTCCTCCCTCCCTCTCTTTCCTTCCTCCTCCACCCTGTTGGCTTTGACACCAGCTGCCCTGCTATTTCAGGATGGTGGGTGCACCCAGATCCATGCACTTTCGAGACCTCCCCGTGGCCACAGGGCTACGTGGTCCTGCTGGGAAGCCCTGGCCCACTCCAGCCACTTGACCCTGGTGGCCTCAGAGAATACATGGGGTGAGATGAGCCCAGCAGGAGACAGTAGTGGGGCATCACCTTTGCTTCCCAACTTGAATCCTTGGAGATGGTTTGGGTGGAAAAAGCCTCAAGCAGCGGTTGGAGGTCAATGGGATCCACCAGAGCTAGGGGGAACCTGCAGACTTTGAGGCTTGGGCTGCAAGTGTGGGGCTGAGGCCTCCTGCAAGAGCCCACTGGGCCACCTTTGGGTGCTGTTGGATGTCTGCAAAGATGTCTGCAAGGCAAGAAAACACTGACAGCTGCCTGGAGATGCAAAGACCAGAAGTGTCCTGGCTGTCCCCATGACACCAGAAGACACTGCGTGTCAAGATGCCGGTGGGTGCCCTGGGGAGGGGTGCCAGGCACCCTGCACCCCCATTTGCTGGGACGGGCAGTTGGCGCTTCTCGACAGGGAGCTGGTGCCAAAGGCTGTGTAGGTGACTTGTCACTGCTGAGGGTATGGCAACCAGCATCATCAGAGTGCCAGGAGGAATGTCAAGCCAGTCTAACAGCAAGCCAGCCAGTGGGGAGGTTGAAGAAGGTGGCAAGAGGAGGCAAAACACTTGAGAAACAGGGAGCTGCAGCCTGATGGGAATTGCCGTCAGAGACATGGGGCAGCTGTCACATCATGTTGAACCCCAGTGTGGCCCCTTGCCTGTGACATGCTGGTGGTCAGCCTGGGAACCTGAAGCCACACATGGGAAGGGATGGGGTCAGGGGGCATATGCCACTGATGCTGCCAGCCATGCTGTGCAGCAGGGCAAAGGCTGTCTGCAGCCACCAGTGGTCCTGCAACATTGCAGGCAGAGCAGGTTCATCTTTGGAGGCTTCTGGCCTCTGGCCAGGACCTCCTCCTCTCCTCTCCTTCATACCTGCTGGTCTCTACCTCCCTCTTCACCCTCCCTTCCCCTCCCTGCCTTGCCCTTGTCCCCCTCCGTGGTGATTCCGCAGCTGCCCCCAAGTCATGTCACAGCACCTCCTGCCTTAGTGCTCCAGCTCTCCACTGCAGAGAAGGTCCTCTTCCCTCCCAGCTTCACGGTGGCACCAGCGCAG